>NC_092226.1:8710552-8818052 GCF_036320965.1 Panulirus ornatus | reverse complement strand
GAGAGAGAGAGACGAAGAATTTCTATAAAACCATAAACTGGGAAGTAGAGTTCCATAAACATTATAAGAGGCAGTTATGGAAAGTCTTCTATAATCTACGAGAGAGAAAGTTAGAAAAGAGAGAGAGAGATATGATAAGATGAAAGATAACCGAGAAATGAAAGAGATTTGGAACATACATTGAAAACAGATACAGGCGAAACAAGAGCCAAGCATCACATAACAGGTATTAAGAGATCATGGAACATGTACACAGGAAGATACAGGAAGAGGAGAACAGAAAAACTTTGTGAGAAATATCGTGGTTACAGCAGGAGGTAATCCTAAACTTTTTCCCACAAACCCAGTTGGAGTAAGTCGTCGATTTCAAGAGGCGCTAATCAGGCTTAAGGGAGTCAGAGAGGGTGGGAAAAAAGTTGAAGAGTAAGATGTCTAGATGTGCACGGGGAGGGGATAGTGGATGACGTCAAGAGTGTTTTGACAAAGGGGTAACACACACTCTTAAGCCCTCACCAGTGGCGAGATGAGGCGAGGATGGGTATGGTCTTGAAGAGCACGGCAGCTGAGATGAAGGTGAACAGGTGGTCGGTGAAAGACGCAAAGCTAGAGCAATGCAGAAGCCATGATGAGGGACTGAGCAAGAGAAACACACACACACACACACAGACACACACACACGCCATCCTTTTTAGTATCCTCATACACAAAACAAAGAGCAAAATGAGGTTTAAAAGGAAAACTTGTATTCCATATATATATATATATATATCATCTCTCGATTTGTTAAATTTTCTATGCATGCCAAAACAGTTGTGAGTGCCTCAGAGCTTCACTCTCGATATTTTCGGCTACTCTATAGAGTTTTACGACACTTCCTGTTACTCATAATTTGTCTAAGAATGTTAAGCATACTTAATGACTCACTGACAATGCTTCCGGTAACTCGAAGAGTTCTCTGACAAGGACCCAGTAACTCATGAATCCTCCACTAACACTTCCGGTGGATCAGATCTTTATACGGTAACTCACATTTCCCCACACAGCGCTCTCGGTAACTCATATATATCAAACGACGTTAACGGGAAACTCAATCTCAAAAACATACTCACAGTAACTCAAAGAGAAACATTTACAAAAAAAAAAAGCAAAAAAAAACTCATATCCTCCAGACAGCCCTCCCGGTACCTCAGAAGTTCCGACAAACACGTAACTCCTAGTAACTCACAGCAGCAAGCACCTCCCCCCTACCCCCCATTCCCCCCCCCCATTCCCTTTCCTCACTCTCCTTCAGAAACAGCAATTCCATCGAGAGCCGAAAGAATATGGAAAAAAAAAAAATGAAAATTAAAGAAAAAAAAACATTTTAATATCTCGCTTTCATTACGGTCTTGGTGTGTGTGTGTCAGAGAGAGAGAGAGAGAGAGAGAGAGAGAGAGAGAGAGAGAGAGAGAGAGAGAGAGAGAGAGAAACTGGAGGTAAGGAAAGGGGGGGGGGTGGAGGAGGAGAAAAATATTCGAAGGAAAAATATTTCGCGAGTTTTATTTTCCTTGGAACGATTCAATTAGGCTGAAATGCTGGTTTAGTCAGGTTGTAGATTATTCGCCGACGTTGCGATTCCCAGAGAATACGAAATGTGCAAGCAATGTGGCTCGGATATAAAGTCATTTGCATATATCGCTCTCACATCTTTATCGTACATTTCCCCCCTCCCCCTTTTTTTTTTAAGGGGAATGTATGCTTTTTTTTCTTTTTTATTCTTTCAAGGGAAAGTATGTTATCTTTTTTTTTTCTTTTCCTTGTTTTATATCGCTCTCACATCTTTATCGTATATTTTTCCCCCCCTCCCCCTTTTTTTTCAAGGGGAATGTATGTTTTTTTTTCTTGTTTTTTTTTTCTTTCAAGGGAATGTATGTTATCTTTTTTTTTTCTTTTCCTTGTTTTATATCACTCACATCTTTATCGTATATTTTTTCCCTCTCTCCCCCTTTTCAAGGGGAATGTATGTTTTTTTTTTCTTGTTTTTTTTCATTCAAGGGAATATATGTTATCTTTTTTTTTTTCTTTTCCTTGTTTTATATCGCTCTCGCATCTTTATCGTATATTTTTTCCCTCCCTCCCCCTTTCAAGGGGAATCTTTTTTTTCTTTTCCTTGTTTTAATCGTTTTTTCTTTTTACTCTGTTCAAGTGAATCATTCCTCCAACCATTTTATTTTTTTCTTTTTTCAAGAAATTGAGGATTTTTTTATCATTTTGAATGTAATTATCATCATTTTCAGTGTAATTATTCATATATCTTCTCACCCTCATATACCACCTTAAGGTTAATGGATTACCATACCTTATTCCAAAGGCGATTTAGTTATGCTTTCGAGGGATATATATATATAGTGGTGTGGCTAGGCAAAGTTTTATTTGACGCAGTCATGGGCCGGCCGGGGTCGGTTCGAATCCTGGTCACGGAGGTCGGTACGTAGGTAAACCCCAGGTGTTCATCCTCCTCCCCCCTTGAAGGCTGATGTGTAAGTTCCTCTTACGATATCAGAGCGTTCTTGGCAACGCATTTGCTCTGTCTATAAATCGCTGATCTACCTGTTCTCACAAAGTGCACACACACACACACACACCTCACCTGTCGTTAACAAGAGTGATTGAATTACATTAGGGAGAGAAAACATCATTGAACGTATTTACGTAAGGCATCTTGCCCGTCCATTCTTCACGATGAACCAATTTAACAAGTCTTCGCGGTCTTCGAATGCTTTTTAAAGTAGGCAGTTAATACCGTAGACGCTCAGTATCGTAATTACATCATTGATTACATTAGTCACATCGGAATGGCGCGTTGGAGAAGCCTCCACACCTGGGATATTCAAATCATCATCCATCCTGATTTGCATGATTACTAACACATCGTAAAGACGATTGACGCCGTCAAAGGGATCGAACTTAATTTCGTCTTCCTCCTCCCCACTCTCACACACCCCTTCGATAAGGACCACCCCATCTACAGCGCTCCCCCCACCCACAAACATCCCCTCAAGTCACTGAAGCCTTTTACTACAATGGCACTGAACACCGACGTCGATTCGCCAGAAGGGGGGGGGGGGTAATAATCCAATGATGTAATGTATGCAGCAGAGTGGGTTGCAAAGTTAGGTTTTCAGCAGCTGTCTCATCATTTCTGTCCCGAGTTATGGACCACGGCCTGACAAGCTCCCACCTTGTGGAAGTTAGACGGCGAATTAACAAGTTGCGCGTGGGTAAATTGACTAACTAAATACAGAAGTTGTGTCTCAAACTAGTGGCTTGGTGACGGAGGCATCCCGGCTCCTCAGTGTGTCTTGTTGCTCGAAGTATTTATCGTATATACCAACAAGGATACATGCATACATACCACCCGGAATATATGCGTTTATAACAAGGGTATATGCGTACATACCACCAGGGATACATGCGTGTATAACAGGGGTATATGCGTATATACCACCAGGGGTACACGAGTGTTTAACAGGGATATATGCGTATGTACCACCAGGGATACATGCGTGTATAACAGGGATATATGCGTATATGCCAACAGGGATAGATACGTATATATCACCAGGGATACATGCGTGTGTATATATACACGAAGGTGTGTTTGTGTAAACTTCAAACACGTGGTAGGTGTTGCCTTTTCCTCCATCAGTTCGTCTTGGACTCAACACATGGAGGGTTCGATCATGTTGTTGGGTTTAGCGACTGAATGATATAGTTATACTCTAAGGCATCCCCCATTATATGACACCATTACCCCCCTGCACGGACCTCCCCTCTCCCGATCCTGACCCCCCCCTGCACGGACCTCCCCTCTCCCGATCCTGAACCCCCTTCAAGGACCTCCCCTCCTCCTAACCCTCATCCCCTGCACGGACCTCCCTTCTTCTCCTCGATCCTTACCCTCTGCAGGGACCTTCCCTCTCCCAGGCCCCACTCTCTGCTCGGATGTCTTTCCCTCGAAGTCCCCCACCCCCTGTACGGCCGTCTTCTCCCCACACACCCCCTTACTTAGCCATGGCGTGTCTGCTCTTTTTGACCGAGGTGGTCTTTATATCCACCACATCTTATTATCCCTGTATGTGGTCTTTATACCCACCACAGACCATCATTGTTAGCTGTGGTGGTCTGTGCCGCACATAGTCTGTCATAATATAAAAGCCACTCGCGCAAGGTCCATGTTGTGCCTTTTCTTTTTTTTTTCTTTAGTCTTACCCAATAGTTTGAACAGTCTGTAACGCCGTTTCAGATCATGAACATGGGTCACACGAGTAGGTAAAGAGACAGACGTCCACACCATTACGTCATTATCATGAGACATACCAGGAAAACACATATTTTGAAAGTATGTTTGTGTATACTTCAACCAAATATTCATCGTCTCCATAACTTTTGCTTTCTTTCTGGTGTTATTTATATTTATACACCAGGAATACCTATTGTGTTAAGAGGGAAAGGAGGCATGCCGTGAATAATCCCACCATAGAAGAAAGAAAAGTGAGGGGTGACCTGATCAAAACCTAAAGATTTCAAACCAGATTGATGAAGGAAGTGATCAATTCTCTGAGAAATATAGGGGTAAAACAACCAGAGGCCATATGAAATTAGACAACATTGTTGAGAAAAAAGAAAAAGAATTATATAAGATGTAAAGAAGTTCTTTTAAAGTACAAGGGGCGATGGATGAACCGAATATACTGCATGAAAACGTGGTCATTACTGAGAAAAAACAAGTTTAGAAAATTGTAGGGCGGAAGAGCGTTGGCCCAACACACGGGGGCCCCTACGCACGTAAAGTACCCTCCCTGTACAATACACATAGGTAATTACACACGCACACACCCAGCCGTATGTATGTACATCACCGAAGGACAAATAATATTACCGTCGGCGAAGGCACCAAATCGATCGCCTCATTGCTTGGCTAATGTGACGGGCAGTCAGCCTTCACTGTGTCTAATATTTACTCCCTTTACTTGGGAAGTAGGTCACAGGCTTTTACATAACCGAGCTTCGCTCTGAGCAAGGGTGAGCATTTTCTTGCTTTCGAAATGTGGAACTCGCTC
This sequence comes from Panulirus ornatus, assembly GCF_036320965.1. NCBI lineage: Eukaryota > Metazoa > Arthropoda > Malacostraca > Decapoda > Palinuridae > Panulirus > Panulirus ornatus. Next base: position 8,812,950 of record NC_092226.1, on the reverse strand, counting down.
TATTTTTCCATGTGGCGTCAGGAACAAACGAAAGAAAAAAAAAATGGCCTCATTCGCTCACACCTACTGTCTGTCATGTACAATGCCCCGAAACTAGAAACCCCATTCCACAGCTAGGCCCCATATACCTTTCCGTATTTTCCCTTGATCGCTTCATATACCCTGGATCAGCAGCCCAATGACAGCACGTCTTCTCTTGTATACCATATCACTCCATTTTGCTCTATCCTTTGCACGCCTCACACCCTCTTGCATGTTCAGGCCCCGAACGCTCAAGCCATCTTTTAACTCCTTCCTTCCAATTTCTCCCGGGATCCCCTTGTTTTTCCTCGTACCAACCACTTCCTAGTTATACCTTCTCAGTTATATTCTCTCTCTTCCTCTCCATATGTCCAGACCATTTCAGTACACCCACTTCAGTTCATCAAATGCGATACACCAATGAAAGAGAGGAGAAAAAAGACAAATTATATATTAAGGCAGAATATGGGAGGCACAGACTGAGACAAGAGGAGGGAACACACACTCGCTAGTACATCAAAAATGATTTGACACATATATGAAGCAAATTTGAATTATGAATATATATATATATATATATATATATATATATATATATATATATATATATATATATATTTATTTTTGCTTTGTCGCTGTCTCCCGCGTTTGCGAGGTAGCGCAAGGAAACAGACGAAAGAAATGGCCCAACCCACCCCCATACACATGTACATACATACGTCCACACACGCAAATATACAGACCTACACAGCTTTCCATGGTTTACCCCAGACGCTTCACATGCCTTGATTCAATCCACTGACAGCACGTCAACCCCGGTATACCACATCAATCCACTGACAGCACGTCAACCCCGGTATACCACATCGCTCCAATTCACTCCATTCCTTGCCCTCCCTTCACCCTCCCGCATGTTCAGGCCCCATCACACAAAATCTTTTTCACTCCATCTTTCCACCTCCAATTTGGTCTCCCTCTTCTTCTCGTTCCCTCCACCTCCGACACATATATTCACTTGGTCAATCTTTCCTCACTCATTCTCTCCATGTGCCCGAACCATTTCAAAACACCCTCTTCTGCTCTCTCAACCACGCTCTTTTTATTTCCACACATCTCTCTTACCCTTACGTTACTTACTCGATCAAACCACCTCACACCACACATTGTCCTCAAACATCCCACCTCCAGCACATCCACCTCCTGCGCACAACTCCATCCACAGCCCACGCCCCGCAACCACACAACATTGTTGGAACCACTATTCCTTCAAACATACCCACTTTTGCTTTCCGAGATAATATATATATATATATATATATATATATATATATATATATATATATATATATATATATATATATATATATTACCACTTTTCTGATATAATAAAATTCTTTAGCCGAAATGCATATGCAAGTGAAATTTTGAAAAAGAAAACGATTTTTGATATGCAGAAAAGGAAAAAGAAATAGCGTTCATTCAATTATTGACGGAAATAATCTGGGTATATGAATAAATGAAAAACTTGCTCAAGCCGCATTCACTGGTTTTCGAATACAGTTACTACGACAGTGTTACGATATGAATGAACGTTGCAGAGCACAATGACGCAAGCACACACAAACACACACAGTGCCTAATGCATAATATACAAGATTAGTCGTATGCATAAAGCATTTCACATACGACCTATCTATCTACCAGCCTTACGGGCCGGGGTAGGTAGACAGCCCTTGGTATATTTTCCTAGAAAGGGGTCGGACCACTTCCCCCCCAGCCCAACCCCCTCTTCCATAAGCACAGCCCCCCCCCCATACTTTACCCACCACCGCCTCCCCCTCAGCCACAACCTAACCCTCCCCCTCCCCCCACAGGAGCCCCCTCCACCTCTCCCGCTCCACACACACACCCCGCCCATCTCCCCCACCCATCATCATCCATTACCCAGCCCCCCCACACCCGAGTGGGGGACGCCCCAGGAGTTTTCGTGACGTGAATAGGTAGAAAGATTGCTAGGTACACACTGGGTCCACATTATATATATATATATATATATATATATATATATATATATATATATATATATATATATATATATATATATTATATTTTATTTTGCTTTGTCGCTGTCTCCCGCGTTTGCGAGGTAGCGCAAGGAAACAGACGAAAGAAATGGCCCAACCCACCCCCATACACAATGTATACACACACACGTCCACACACGCAAATATACATACCTATACATATCAGTGTACACATATATGTACATACACAGACATAAACATATATACCCATGCACACAATTCACACTGTCTGCCCCATATATATATATATATATATATATATATATATATATATATATATATATATATATATATATATATATATATATATATATATATTCACTTATGATTCTGTCATAGATATAATGAAGGGAAATGTGTGAAATCTCTGCATTTGTAGGATTTACATACGTAAAGTATTTGCACCTCTTAAGGAAGATCATAGTAGGCTTAATATAGGCTGTTTGGACACAAGTAGATGTGATGAATCTACTTACATCATGGTACGGTGAGAGAGAGAGAGAGAGAGAGAGAGAGAGAGAGAGAGAGAGAGAGAGAGAGAGACTAAAAATAGGGGATATCAGAGAGGAAATTTTAGAATGCGATAATTAGGAAGGATTACCGATTATACGCAAGATCGCCGAGGAACAAATTATCCAATGATTTCGTAGAATATTATCCTGAAATGAACACCATCGTATGGCGCGCGCGCACACACACACACACACACACACACACACACACACACACACACAAAGCAACGATCATTGAACATGTCGATAGCGATACGTAACACACACACACACACAAGGCAACGATCATTGAACATGTCGATAGCGATACGTAACACACACACACACACACACAAGGCAACGATCATTGAACATGTCGATAGCGATACGTGAGACTGATAAAAGATATGTACAGAAATGAGGAAGGCTAGTCAAGAATATTAAGAACGAAGAGAAAAACTTGAAATGAATCCCAGTGCAAGCTTAAGACAGTCCAATTACTCGTGGGATAATAAGAAATAAAAATGAATCTTGACCCAGCCAGCAGTGCTGGAGCTGTGCGGTGTGGAACATACATTTTTTTCTTTCCACCTTATCCCAAGGCTTGCAGTGAAATTTAGCTACCCTGCTGCAGTGAATTGTGCGATTCTAGAGAATGGCCCGGCTGCGTTGAATGACCCCGGTTGTGTGGCGAGTGATTTTATTGACCTGGTTGTGGCGTATGACCTGGTTATTGAATGAGCTAGCTCGTTGCAGTAATTGAAGTGGTTATACTGAATGACCAGGCAGTGAAGGACCTGGATGCAGTGAATGACCAGGATGCATTGAATGACCTGGATGCAGTGAATGACCAGGATGCAATGAATGAACTGGATGAGGTGAATGACCTGGATACAATGAATGAATTGGTTGAGGTGAATGACCTGGATACAATGAATGAACTGGATGAGGTGAATGACCTGGATGAGGTGAATGACCTGGATGCAGTGAATGACCTGGATGAGGTGAATGACCTGGATGCATTGAATGACCTGTTAGCAGCGATTGATCTGGCTATATGGAATATATATGTCCTGATTATAATGACCTGGCTGCTGTGAATGACCTGACCTTAGTGAATGACTGTTGTGAACGATTGGGTTGTAGTTAACGACCTGGCTGCAGTGATTGATACGGCTACAATAACTGACCTAACTACAGCGAGTTTCGTTGTTGTACGAGATGACCTGGTAATGGTGAATAAACTGGTTTCATTGAATAACCCGGTTGCATGACATTGACTTGGTTCTACCGAATGAAATAGCTTCAGTGAATGATATGGTTGTACTGAATAACCTGGCTTTAGTGAATGATATTTCTTAAAATAAATGAAATAAAACTAAGGCTATATGTTGTTATCATTTGGTCTCCAGTAAAGATGATAGAAATAAATAAGACAGAAAAAATATGCAAAAACACTTCACAAATAAAAGCAATGCAATGGAACTCGCGAACTATTGCGATGGGGTTGAAGGAACTTGAATTATATGAACTGAAACGACGACTAAGAGAAAGATATATGTTCATATATGTTAGATATATGTTGACATATGACTGGCAAATAATAAAAGGCTTTTCGAACAATGTTCTAAACCTATAAGTAACCCAGTATTTACGAATTTTAGAGAAAGCGAAAATCCTGTCTTATGAAACGTGCCAGGTCATAGTTATTAGGACAGACATGAGACGGTAGAGAGTTCCAAAGCTTCGACGTGTAATGGAAGAAGTAGGTATCAAAACGGCCCTCCCTTGAATTGGAATGGCCACTCAACCATATGACTCAAGGACGATACAGGATTAATAAGTCAAGGTCAACATCTGTAGATATACGCAAGGACGAAAAGGAATCATTAAGTAACACCTAGAAACATATACGCAAGAGCGATACAGAATCCTTAAATCGAATGCGACACCTGTAAACATACAATGAAAGATACGAAATACATGACTGGCCGGCGAGGAAGGTGGAAGCCTAATTTAATGCAATACCTGGAGAACAGAGATAGGTACAAGGAGTGACGATAGAAGCTTTCAGATGATTAGATTCACAGTTGAAGACAATACAGTGTGAAGCCTCAAGTTGACAGCTACATACCTGTGTTGTATGATGCCGGGGAAAGTATAGCATTATACAACAAGCAAGACGAGCAGTAAGGAGAGGACATGTCGGCGCTGAGAGAAACAGGGTTATTTAACACGCAAGGCCAGTGGTGATTGCTACGCGTTAGCTTTGTCACTATGGCACAACCTCTTCCTTACGTACTCGTTAAGAAGGTACTCCGTATTCTAAATCTTCCTTTCTACCGTTCTCTCTTCTACCCATTCTACCTCTCCCTTTCTACCACACGGTTCTACCCATTCTACCTCTCCCTTTCTACCACACGGTTCTACCCATTCTACCTCTCCCTTTCTACCACACGCTTCTACCCATTCTGCCCAACTTTTGTCTCTTCTTCCCAACTCATCTCTCTTCCAGTTCTACATCCTCCCTCTCCAATCTGTCTCCATATCCCCACTCTTCTTCCCTCTCCCTAGTCTGTGTTTCCTCCCTCTCCACTTTCCCTCTACCCACTCTACCTCTCCGTCCCCTCTCTACATACCCCTCCTTATTCTTCGTCACCCACTCTACCTCTCCTCTCTCCCCCTCTACCTCCCGCTTTGTCCTTTACCCCCCCCCCTCCCCAATCTACCTTTCCCCTTCTCAATCTACTTCTTCCCTCACCCGTCTACCTCCATCCTTCAATCTCCTCGTACCTAATCTACGTCCCTCCTCACTCTACCTCCCCTTTCCCCATCCTGCCTCTCCTATCCCTACTCAACCTCTTCCCTCTTCCTCTCCCCTCTCCATCTCCCCTCTCCACTATACCTCTCTCCTCTATACCTCTCTCCATTCCATTTCTACATCTCCCTTCTACAATCTCTCTTCCCTTCCCCACTTTATCTATCCTCTCCTCGCTCTAGTTCCTTCGTGTTTGCCTAGTTCCCTCGACTTTCCCCAGTGGCCGAGATGACACTTGCGAATTTTAAGGTCGCTCGACTAGCACTTAGCGTCCCCCTCAGCAAGCATCGACCACAGTGGGAGAAAGTCCCTCCTCAAATAGACTTGGTCCTCACTCTGGAGGAGGAGGAGGGAGGAGCGTGGATAATGCCAGCCATGCAGTCACCGTCATGGGCGCCCGATCTTCTTCTTGTCTTGTTGAGGTTGGGGAGGAGGTCACAGCATGAACCCCACCTTTGGTAAGAGGTTGACTTCCGTTCCCTTCCCCACACCCCCTCGAAAAAAAAAAAAAAGAAAACGAGCTCTTGACTTAGAGAGGAATAGATACGATAGATGGATAGAGAGACCGTAAAGTCCAACGTTCAAGCAAGGCGGTCTGCCCTTAACGCTAAAAAAAAAAAAAAAAAAAAAAAAAAAAAAAAAAAAAACATTCCCCTTAAAATCTGTAGAAGAAAATGATAGCAAAGCAGAGAGAGAGAGAGAGAGAGAGAGAGAGAGAGAGAGAGAGAGAGAGAGAGAAGAGAGAGAGAGAGAGAGAAAGAGAAGAGAGAGAGAGAAAGAAAGAGAAACAGAGAATATATGAGCCTTACACACCTCTTGCCTTCGTACCCACCACTTTGTAAATTCCACATTTCAGCAGAGATATACGTGGGTTTTATATACTTCATTTTCCTCCCAACACAACCACTTTTATCTTTCATCATCACTCCACACCCTTGACTGCAGAAGAGACTAAACGGGAAATATAGACTGACATACAACCCGCGATATATAGTATACACCCGCTTTATATCGTAGTGATCGTTATAGCATTATATATATATATATATATATATATATATATATATATATATATATATATATATATATATATATATATATATATATATATATATATATATCGCTGAATATCGCACACCAACGATATACATTTATCTGACATCGGCTTGGGAGGAAGACGTATTGAAGTGTCCATCAGGCAACTTCGAGGGAGTAACGGCAATCACGTGCTTAGAGATACATAATCACAGAACTAGAGTAATTACAAGCCTTAATTGAGCTGTCATTACCGCGAGAATAAGGCCCGGAGGCCTTCATTAAGAACCAGCAGATGGCATGTGTCATGAACAGGCTCCCGGGTCATGAAATGAGCAAAGTCATGGGATGCAAATTTAATTTTCCTCAATTTTCTCTTTTATTCTTTCGTCTTTAATCAGTCAATTAAGATTTTCTCTTATAAGGATTTCCTTTGAGAGTTGAGGATGATTTATGGTCTAAGTTTTTTTTTGGGGGGGTATTAAGTTTGGGCTCCGAGCTGGTGCTTCGTTAAGAGATATATGCCAAAATAAAGTAGATCTTCTATGTATATATATATATATATATATATATATATATATATATATATATATATATATATATATATATATATATATATATATATATATATATATTTACATATATATATATATATATATTTACATATATATATATATATATATATATATATATATATATATATATATATATATATATATATATATATATATACATATACATATACATATATATATATATATATATATATATATATATATACATATACATATATATATATATATATATATATATATACATATACATATATATATATATATATATATATATATATATATCTATATATATATATATATATATATATTACTGCCAGGTTAAGATGAAGCTAGGTACTCCCAAGCTTTCGCGAATATTCCAACACATTGTCAGGGCTAAGCAGGAAAGTTTAGCGTATCTTGTTACATCTTACCTGTGAGATGTACGAGTAATCCTCCCCACTCTAATATAAAACATATTAGACAAGGAAAAATCAGAAAGAATCTGATAGAAAATAGTTATATGGCCATTTTAACAAAGTTTTGTTTACAAGAACATCTGTCAGCACAAAATGTATATATATGTATGAATGATCTTTAATGTAAGCTTATTTTAGCTGAGACAGCATGGACAAGTTAGGCCCTGATGTAGGCCATCTCATATGTATATATATATATATATATATATATATATATATATATATATATATATATATATATGAATGTATATGTGTATTTGTATATATCTGTGTATGTATACGTTGAAATGTTTAGGTATGTATATGTGGGTGGGTTGGGCCATTCTATCGTCTGTTTCCTTGCGCTACCTCGCTAACGCAGCTGATAGCGACTAAGTATACTAATAAAAATAAGTACAAGATATTTTAAGACAAAGCGTTGGGTCAAGAGGAAGATGCAGGGGTTGAAAAAAGAGAGCTAATGAGATTTGGGGTGGGCGAGTATCAGTAAAGTACAGGGAGAACACTACATTTTGGAAGGAGGTAGATAATATGCGGAAAGCAAGAGAACAAATACGAACATCGGTCAAGGGGAGCAAAAGGAGGAAGTGGTAACAGGTAGTGATGAAGAGATAGGGTGAGCATTTTGAAGGACTGTTGAACATGTTTGATGTTAGGGTGGCAGATGTAGGGTGTTTGGATGGGAGGGTGGTATGTCAAGTCAGAGAGTCGTGGAGAGTGGTTTGGCGAAGAGAGAAAATTTGAATGTGGCAAAGGCGGCTGGAGTGGATGGGTATAGCAGCTGAATCTATTAAGGAAGGGGTTGACTGTGTTGTTGATTTCTTAATTAGGATTATCACTACGTGTGGGTCATGCTGAGGTGCCCGAGGATTGGCCGGAATGCATGTATAGTGCCAGTGTAGAAAGGCAATGGCGGACGAAGGCGAGTGTTCAAAGTACAGAGGTAACAGTTTGTCGAGTATTATAGGAGAGTAGTGATCCGAGAGGTTTTTTAAGGTATGTACAGAGCATCAGATTTGGTAGGAACAAAATGGTTACAGAAGCAGCTGAGGATGTGGATCCGACGTTCGTATTGTTGAATGCGCTTTAGAAATACCTAGACTAAGGGATATATATATATGTAAGTGGTATTTATTGGTCTGAAGAAATCACACGTTACGATCATAGGGATTTCCTTGTAGAGGAAGGTCCAAATAATATACGACGTGTGAGGCAAACTGCTCGAAGCTGTAAAAAGATATATCACCAAAAGTGCAAGGGGGCATGTTTACGCGCAGGAAAAAAGGAGAGTAAATTGTTCCAAGAGAAGGTTGGTTTCGCGGCAGGGGTCTGTGATGTCACCATGGTTGTTTAATCTGCTTATGGTTGAGGTGGTGAAGGAAGCAAGTGCGAGAATCTTGGAAAGAGGGGCGAAGGGGGAGAAGGTTCTGAGAGCACTGAAGAATGTGTAGAAAGTTATCCGAGAGTTCAAAAAATGTGTAATGTTTGAAGGTATAGTAGCATGGGCTGTAGATAAGACTGTGCGGAGGAAGGCGAGTGTGTTGTAAATTGAATGTTGGAGGACAGTATGTGGTGCGAGGTAGTTTGATCGGGTAAGTAATGAAAGGGCAAGAAAAAAGTGTGGTAATGAAAAGAGTGTGTGGTTGAGTGAGCTGTAGAAAATATGCTGAAATGGCTCGGGCAGGTAGAAGAAAATGAGTGAGGATATGCGTGTCGGATGTTGAGCGAACATTGAGAACGAAGATACCAAATTGGAGGTGGAAGGATGGGGGCGAGAAAGATTTTGAGCGATCGGGACCTGAAAATGCAGTGTGAAAGGCATGCACCGGATAGTGTAAATTGGAACTTTGTGGTTTACATGGGTCGACGTGCTGTTGTCAGTGGACTGAACCAGTGAGGTCATGGATAGGTCTGTTGGGGTCTGGTTGAAGGCAGGGAGCTGTGACTTCGTTGATAAATGACAGTTTGAGAATGGATGTGAGGGGATGTGGCCTTTCTTCGTCTGTTCATGGCGCCACCTCGCTAACGCGGAAAACGGCGATCATGTGGAAATAAAGGAAAGAAAAGAAAAGATATATATTTATATATATATGTATTGATCTTCGTATCAATACATAGTTATATCACTTATAGTCCCAGTCGTCTTGGATCATAATGCTCTTGGATGGCATTCTATAACCAAGCCTAAACAACGTTAAATACCTGAAGCTCCTCTTCATTTCATTCCTTTGTACCTGAAACACGTTAACAATGGCGGTAGATTCATGGATAAAGAAACCAGGTCATTGACCTGGATTCGTATAATTTTTCGTACATCTTTACTTGGAAATATCCTAACTACCTCGGATTCCCACAGTATAATCCCCCGTATTTTGAGATCTCCTGCTTTTGTTTAGCGTACCTCCAAACCCGCTGTCTAATGACTATTTTTTTTGAGGCGCTTATGTTGGCCTCCTTTACATTCGTTCACATTTAGATAATCCCAAATGGAAGGCCTCAGTAATATTTGGAATATATTATTCGTATTCTTATGCGAGGAGAACGAATCTTCTTTCATTCTAATCTGTAGCAGGTTTTCTAATCTCAAGTGAATCATAAGCAGCTATGTGATTGGTAGATGGAAAGGGAACACCAAGTTTACAGTGTCATCCACTGAGGTATATAGACCCTTATATAGCTGGTACTATGGGTGACATTTGCCCCGTCCCTGTGGTATTGAAGTCCTGGGTTCTATCGATTCATTTCGATCTCCAGTGTCAACAATGCCACGCAGACGACATGAACAAGATGTTCTACCCTAGTTTGTCCTACCATTAAAACTAAAGGCATGGAACTCTTACAAGGAATAATAGAGATGATATCTGTTTGTAATATGAAAATACAGAACAGACGTATTCATACGTAGACATATACTATCCAATAACGCATGCAAACTCGTATACGCACATGAACACATACACAAACGCCATGTTTGTGTATATATGCTTGTGTGTTTGTATGTGTTGCTGTACATCTGTCCCGTTTGTGCATGTTTCCTTCTCATTCTTCAAGTGTTTGCTTATATGACTATGTGCTTGTTAATGTGTGTGAACTTATGCATGTGTAATTGTGGATGATTACTGTCTGTGATCAATATTTGTGTGTTACGAGGAGAGAGTTTTACACTCTTAATGTCCCGTCTGTGGATCTTGTGTATGTGTACCATCTCTTTCCTTTAGTATACACACACACACACACACACACACACACACACACACACACACACTAGCTTAAGACAACCACGGAATAAAGGGTTTAGACAGGTTGCCACGCCCAGGATTCGAACCGACGCTGGCCTGAGCCCGTGTTGACCTATGTTCAGCAACCACTACACCACAAGTATCTGCTTCTGTGTGTATGTGTGTGTGTGTGTGTGTATGAGCTTTCTTGTCTGTATGTATGTGTGCAGTTATTTTGAGGAAAGGATATTCCGCGACATGACGTCCAACAGCACCAAATATACACATATACACACAACTTACGGACCACCTCACCCTCGCTACACCTTGCTCAAAGAACCTGTAGGCCACAGAGATGTTATTATGGCAGAGAACCTCAACTGTGACCAGGATCCCTGCCAGAGCTCTTACTCGAATCTCATGAACTCACCTGTTAAAAACAATGTTGTTAACTCGTAACTAATATCATGCATGTTAAATCCATCGATTTACCATCATTCCCGCCGTGACGCTCCCTCAAGTTATGTTGGGGAAGACAATAGAGGATGAGCCTAACAAGAAATCAGATGACCGACTCAATAAAGTTACTCTAGAGATAGTAAAGATACGAAGTTAAGAGATATATTAGAGATACGAAGCAAGTTCACATGGCAGACTATACCTCTTGACCCTCAACACGCACCCCTTCACTCTACCTACGGTATACGGGACAACACCGCACCCTACACGGGACAACACCGCACTCTACACGGGACAACACCGCACTCTACACGGGACAACACCGCACTCTACACGGGACAACATCGCACTCTACACGGGACAACATCGCACTCTACACGGGACAACATCGCACTCTACACGGGACAACACCGCACTCTACACGGGACAACACCGCACTCTACATATGTTTAACAGCCTCTCCTGGACCACCAATTCGGCCGGGTATGGAACCATCTAGCCTCGTTCCGTTCCATATCACCCTTGTGGCTGCTACTTTCGCGCCCGCCACGCCGCTTGCCTCTCCAGCATATTAGACGCTCCGATTCACTCCCGAAGGTCCTTTCAGAATTGGTAGTACGAAAGGTCGACGGTTCCTATAGAGACCTATGGTACAAACACCCCTATAGACGCCCGAAAGAATGCAAGGGCTTTGAAATAAACCGATAAACAATCTACATATAGATGTAGTGCATTTAATGAGACGTGTATTAAAGATTAGTTCCCAATCTATGAACCTTCTCGATAGATAGACAGAGATAGATAGATAGATAGACCGACAAACAGACAGATAGACGACAGACAGATGAATCGATAGAGAGATAGATAGGTATGTTCACTAACAGCTGCCTGATATAACTGCCAGTTTAAGGTCAATCATCACTCTTACTTCACTCTCCCAGTAATTGGTCAGCTCTCTCTCTCTCTCTCTCTCTCTCTCTCTCTCTCTGGCTGTAGGTGTGAGCTGGTAGATGCTCTGTCTCGCCATATCTACTACGGCAGACAAGTATAGGGAACAGAGGCACAGATCAACAAACAATGTGTTCGCCAGACACACGATCATTTCAAATGAAAATGTAAAGAGAAAAAAAAGACATGATAAAACGTAAGACATGAAGATAATAAGAAATAAACAGTGTCTGCATCAAGGAAATAAGAAAGACACCATTACTCTCACTTCTTTCACTAAATCACCCAATTACACCAGTTAACTGTGCAACATATTTGGTCTGGAACTCTACGGGTCAGGTCAGGCTGGTATCAACTGACGTAAAATGTAAGAACACACACACACAATATATATATATATATATATATATATATATATATATATATATATATATATATACATGATGGTCACACTTGTTCTTGATGATAGTATGAAAGCGAAATCGCACTTCAGTAAGAGTTCATACAATTTCATTTACGTGTAATTTTTCTCTACATGTGGCACGACACGTTTCGTGGGGACAGTCCACCTCATCAGGTGCCAGTACTTAAAAGTTTATTTAAATCCTAACATCACACTTGATTCCTGCCGTCCAACACCAGTCTTTGTAGACCAACCACTGTCTGCTTTGTCACATGCCGGGTGGTTGACCTGGTAGCTGGATGTGTCTTCATTCTATACGTCTTTCATCACCATCCTTCTCTTTTCATTCCATCTTCACTTTCCTCCAACAACCTCCTCCTCCTCCTCCAACTAAACCTCCCTCTTCTTATCTTCGACTATCCATCTATCACCACTGTGTCTTCATTCCATACGTCTATCATCACCATCCTTCTCTTTTCATTCCATCGTCACTTTTCTCCAACAACCTCCTCCTCCTCCAACAAAACCTCCCTCTTCTTATCTTCGACTATCCATCTATCACCATTGTGTCTTCATTCCATACGTCTTTCATCACCATCCCTCTCTTTTCATTCAATCTTCACTTTTCTCCAACAACCTCCTCCTCCAACAAAACCTCCCTCTTCTTATCTTCGACTATCCATCTATCACCACCACCACCACCAACCTCGTCCTTCATCTTGATAACCTCATCTGTTGACCATCAGGTCGTTCATCTGTTATGACTCGTATCCCACGTGACCTGACCACCACCACCTCCTCCTCCCACCTTCTGCCCCTCCAGATACATCGCGGTGACGCAGCCCATCAAATACGCCCAGTCGAAGAACAACAAGCGCATCGTCTTCACCATCGCCATCATCTGGGTGGTGTCGGCGGCCATCGGCATCCCGCTCTTCTTCGTCAACCAGTGGGACGTGGCCAAGAGGAAGGACGTGCTGACCAACGACTGCAACTTCCTCAACGCAGACTTCATCCTGTACTCGTCCATATCCTCCTTCTACATCCCCTGCATCGCCATGATCTACCTCTACTACAGGATATTCAAGGTGAGTCGAACTCCCTCAAGGTTCCAAGATGGGTCGATGACCCGAGTCTCATAGCCCCCGAGTTGCGAGATGAGGTGAATGAACTCTTCATTTTCAAAATGGATCGAAGTTCTTCATTTCCAGTGCGAGGCTGTGTCGAGTTCGAAGGCGAGAGTCGAAGTTTTGAGTTCCAGTGTGAATGGAAATTATAAACTTCAAGGTCAGTCGAGGTCATGAGTTTAAAAGAGATAGTAAGAGCGATTTGGACTATTTTTATATAATATGACCAGTAAAGGTCACTGAGGCTTCTGTTTCTTTGAGGGTGGTTAAGTCTGGGAGACTTTCTATCGCGCGTGCGTGTGTGTGTGTGTGTGTGTGTGTTATTCAGGATGTTATTGTGTGTGATATTCCTTATTTCATGTCTCATATGTGAATTACCTGAGGTTCTACTCGGTTAGGATTTTTGGTAAATATTTAAAGACTTTTGAGTGATGTTGCGCGTGCGCACACACACACACACACACTATCCCCATCATTGTTTATATACCTTTTCTTTTGTTAACATCAGACAAATGTATCCAGTCTTTTTTTTTATACGAGTTGCCTGACATGAACATACCAATTACGCTGTCATACCTTACAAATTTCTCTTCCTACTTTTGATACATCGTAATAAAATTACTCTTAGAATTCATATTTGTCCTATTGATTTAACACAGGATAATATTTCTCTTCCTGTGCTCCATCTGTCTTAAAATCTGTTCGTAAAAGAGAAAATAAGATTAACGCGATGTATCCACGACACCATCAACCTGAGATAAGCTCTCTTTTCATGTCGTTTACACAACCCTGAACTGGAGTGCGTCTTCACGGTGTACACACCACTGAAACGAAATGGAACCACTGGCACTTGACTACTGTATCCCCCTCATGTTTCCTTTTCACTTTCAGCAGTGTCTCTTATTCATTTTCGTCATGATTTTACCCCTTTACCGCCAAATATTTCACGCTAAAAAAAAAAAAAAAAACTCCCCACTAAATATTTTACGCAAAAAAAAAGCCATATATTTCACGCTAAAAAAAAATAAATCCCCCGCCAAATTTTTCATGCTAAAACAATCTCTCCGCCAAATATTTCACAATAAAACATTCTCTCCGCAAAATATTTCACGCTAAAACAAACTCTCCTCCAAATATTTCACGTTAAAACAAACTCTTCGCCAAATATCTGTCATCAACTACTTTACGTCAAATGTACTCGCCAAATTCTCTTCCACAAACGTCTACCACAAAACAATAAAAAGTTTCCCAGCCAAGCTTTCTCGCCATTACCTTTCCCTCCTTTCCCCCACACCCCGTAATATCTCACGCCAAAATTTCCTCCCCAGCCAGTTGCTTTCCGTCAAATATTTCTCGCCAAATTTTCGTCGGGCCCATTTAGTTTTATCGACAATACGGGACGAACCGTCTGGCATTGTCACATCTGGGAGGTGTTATCACCACAACACACACACACACACACACCCACACACACACACACACACACACCCACACACACCCACACACACACACACACCCCACCACCTTCCTCACGCAGCCATTCCTATGTATTTTCATCCTGGATTTTCAATATCTCGACGATAGGGAGTTTGTTCCACTGTTCAGCACCGCGAAGAATAAAAAAGAAATATATACGTAAAGTATAGAAAGCATCTGGAAGGGGGAACGTTCTCCAAAACGCGGCAATAAAGTCTTTTTTTTTCTTCTCCCAGTGATTTAGTTCACATATGCCAGCATCCCGCCCTCATCCGACACAGATGAACTGTCATTTCCGGACTTGTCGAGAGTAAGTCATGACGTGGAGGCCAAAGGCTCGCTGACGGTGGAATATACTGCACTGATTGTTGGACTTTAGGTGTTTGCCGTGGGTTACTGTCCTGTCGTTATATCTATATCTGACTATATAACTATATCTATCCATCTATCTCTACCCAAGGCTTTAGTCTAGGTCCACCTTGATCATGTGACCAAACACTTTCCTTACTCGCACGGTATAGCTTTATCATCACCCCTCCCTACTCCCTCCTCCCTCACCTCACTGCCCATGGCATAGTTGATTCGTCCATCATGCCTCCACTCACACCTCCATCCTTCACCCACAAGACAGCGGCTCCTCCTCCTCCTCCTCCTCCTCCAGGGCGCGGTTGGCATCAATCATCCCTGTGGCATCGTCATATGAAATAACTCTCCTCGCCTTCAGCACTTCATTTTCCTCATCTGTCCATCCCGTCTGCGTTCTATGTCCTCTCAGGCCTCCATCTATATCATCATAGATAACCTCCATAATCACCATGTCCTTCATGGCATTATATATCATCTCCAGAACCTATTGGCTTTTATGCACACGTCCCCTAACTACTACTAATTACTACTACTCCTCTACATCTAAATGCTTTACACACTATATGTTCTCCCTATCTTAGCGATGCTGTGTCGACTAATCGTTGCTTGGTTTCTGATGTATTAGTGCAAAGGAACACCACGGGATAAAGGATTGTATCATGCACGCTTCTTACATATCCTGCCTTAAGAGTACCTCCATGATTTTACTTTTTGTTAGCTGAGAAGGCAATTATATATATATATATATATATATATATATATATATATATATATATATATATATATATATATATATATATAATGTATGTGAGAGCTTGTAGATTTATGTGCTGAAAAAGGACTGGTGATTGGGAATACCTGGTTTTAAAAGAGATATATACATAAGTATACGTATGTAAGTAGGGGAGATGGCCAGAGAGAGTTATTGGAGTACGTGTTAATTGACAGGCGCGCGAAAGAGAGACTTTTGGATGTTAATGTGCTGAGAGGTGTAACTGGAGGGATGTCTGATCATTATCTTGTGGAGGCGAAGGTGAAGATTTGTAGAGGTTTTCAGAAAAGAAGAGAGTGGTGAGAGTAAGTGAGCTTGGGAAGGAGACTTGTGTGAGAAAGTACCTGGAGAGACTGAGTACAGAATGGAAAAGGTGAGAACAAAGGACGTAAGGAGAGTGGGGAAGGAATGGGATGTATTTAGGGAAGCAGTGATGGCTTGTGCAAAAGATGCTTGTGGCATGAGAAGCGTGGGAGGTGGGCAGATTAGAAAGGGTAGTGAGTGGTGGGATGAAGAAGTAAGATTATTGTGAAAAAGAAGAGAGGCATTTGGACAATTTTTGCAGGGAAATAATGTAGATGACTGGGAGATGTATAAAAGAAAGAGGCAGGAGGTCAAGAGAAAGGTGCAAGAGGCAAAAAAGAGGGCAAATGAGAGTCGGGGTGAGAGAGTATCATTAAATTTTAGTGAGAATAAAAAGATATTTTGGAAGGAGGTAAATAAAGTGCGTAAGACAAGGGAACAAATGGGAACATCAGTGAAGGGGGCTAATTGGGAGGTGATAACAAGTACTGGTGAGGAGTAGATGGAGTGAGTGTTTTGAAGGTTTGTTGAATGTGTTTGATGATAGAGTGCAGATATAGGGTGTTTTGGTCGAGGTGGTGTGCAAAGTGAGAGGGTTAGGGAGAATGATTTGGTGAATAGAGAAGAGGTAGTAAAAGCTTTGCGGAAGATGAAAGCAAGGCAGCGGGTTTGGATGGTATTGCAGTGGAATTTCTTAAAAAAAGTGGGTGACTATTATTGACTGGTTGGTAAGGTTATTTTAATGTATGTATGACTCATGGTGAGGTGCCTGAGGACTGGCCGAATGCTTGCATAGAGCAATTGTACAAAGGCAAAGGGGATAAAGGTGAGAGCTCAAATTATAGAGGTAAAGTTTGTTGAGTATTCCTGGTAAATTATATGGGAGGGTATTGATTGAAAGCTTGAAGGCATGTACAGAGCATCAGATTGGGGAAGAGCAGTGTGGTTTCAGAAGTGGTAGAGGATGTGTGGATCAGGTGTTTGATTTGAAAAATGTATGCGAGAAATACATAGAAAAGCAAATGGATTTGTATGAAGCATTTATGGATCTGGAGAAGGCATATGATAGAGTTAATAGAGATTCTCTGTGGAAGGTATTAAGAATATATGGTGTGGGAGGTAAGTTGTTAGAAGCAGTGAAAAGTTTTTATCGAGGATGTAAGGCATGTGTACGTGTAGGAAGAGAGGAAAATGATTGGTTCTCAGTGAAAGTTGGTTTGCGGCAGGGATGCGAGATGTCTCCATGGTTGTTTAATTTGTTTGTGGATGGGGTTGTTAGGGAGGTAAATGGAAGATTTTTGAAAAGAGGTGCAAGTATGCAGTCTGTTGTGGATGAGAGAGCTTGGGAAGTGAGTCAGTTGTTCGCTGATGATACATCGCTGGTGGCTGACTCGGGTGAGAAACTGCAGAAGCTGGTGACTGAGTTTGGTGAAGTGTGTGAAAGATGAAAGCCGAGATTAAATGTGAATAAGAGCAATGTTATTAGGCACAGTAGGGTTGAGGGACAAGTCAATTGGGAAGGAAGTTTGAATGGAGAAAATGGAAATGAGGTGTTTTAGGTATATGGGAGTGGATCTGGCAGTGGATGGAACCATGAAAACGGAAGCGAATCATAGGGTGGGGGAGAGGGTGAAAGTTCTGGGAGCGTTGCAAAATGTGTGAAAGTCGAGAACGTTATCTTCGAAAGCAAAAATGGGTATGTTTGAAGGAATAGTGGTTCCAACAATGTTTTATGGTTGCGAGGCGTGGGCTATAGATAGAATTGTGCGGAGGAGGGTGGATGTGCTGGAAATGAGATGTTTGAGGACAGTATGTGGTGAGGTGGTTTGATCGAGTAAGCAATGAAAGGGTAAGAGATGTGTGGTAATAAAAAGAGTGTGGTTGAGAGAGCAGAAGAGGGTGTTTTGAAATGGTTTGGTCACAGAGAGAATGAGTGAGGAAAGATTGACAAAGAGGATATATGTGTCGGAGGTGGAGGGAACGAGGAGAAGTGGGAGACCAATTTGGAGGTGGAAAGATGGAGTGAAAAAGATTTTGAGTGATATACACCAACACAAGGAACATTTGGACATTGTGGCGATAAGAAAGCTAATAGGTTCCTATATACTGAGGTACTTATGTACGCTGTGAAGCATTACGTGAGGAAAATGATAAATTTACTAAACAGGAAAGATATTTAATACTCTTTCGAAAATGGAATGTGTTCCATCAGTATAAAGAAATATATGAGAGACTATCCCTAAGGATAGGGGAGAGAGAATACGTTCCACGTATTCCCTGTTCCAAAAGAAGGAATAGAGAAGGGGGCCAAGTGAGGGTATCCCCTGTAAGGCTCAGTCCTCTGTTCTTAACGCTACCTCGCTAACGCGGGAAAGGCGATTGTGTGTTTAATGTATTTGTACATATGGCGGTAAGGGCGTCCTGCACATGAGAGCCGCCCTATTTCCTTTGTTTTTCTCCACTATATTGTCCCTCTCCACACACACCTTTAAGGTCATCATTAGATATTAAACTTATATAAGAAAAATGGTTAATAAAATATATATATATATATATGTACATATGAAAAACACTCCAGACTCAGCCTAAAACTTCACTCTTTTCACTCACCCTCAGACTTCAGTCTCTTCAAAGTTCGCCAAGAAATTCATCCTTAGACCCCTATCTTTCGACTTCGTTTTGAAATTGATCGTCAGACTCGTGTCGTCCAACTTGGTCATCACCATTGCGGGATGTAGTTGGTGACCGTTGCATGTTGTTGTACTGGTGTTGACGATTTACTCTGGGTCTAAGGAGACTATGTATATGTGCCACTGCCCTGTCGACATCACGCTCCAATCCAAGAACATGTATGTCCTTATCCACTTCTCGTTTGTTGGGGATGTAGATGTCGACACAATGTTTCTTCCTAATACCGTCGACTTGGTTGCCAGCCCTGCCGATGATCCTGCTATGCAGTCTCTCATCAACAGACAGCCTATCCAGTACATGACCACATGGCCACAATCTGGAGGGGCGGTCCCTGTTGCTGACATTGGACAGCTGAGAGAAAAGGTCCACCTCAGTAGGTTGAAGCAGCTTGAGTTCTCTCTGTATGTCGAGGCAGGCACGAGCGACTGGTTCGCGATCACCTGTTACCACTATATACTGCTTATCGTCACCGGGGAACGTAATGTTGACACTGTAGTGGTCCTGTAAGGATGGAACGTTGATCTTAAGGTACTCGTGTTCTGCGAGTGGCACCTCCATCCATTCGGTCCACCTTCTCAGTCGAGATGGTGCAGGTTTCCGTTCCTTGGGTGATGGGACAGGCTTCTTTTCCTTGGGAACCTTGGTTGATGGAACAGGCTGCCGTTCCTTGGTTGATGGGACAGGCTGCCGTTCCTTGGGTGTTGGGACAGGCTGCCGTTCCTTGGGTGTTGGGACAGGCTGCCGTTCCTTGGGTGTTGGGACAGGCTGCCGTTCCTTGGGTGTTGGGACAGGCTGCCGTTCCTTGGGTGATGGGACAGGCTGCCGTTCCTTGGGTGATGGGACAGGCTGCCGTTCCTTGGGTGATGGGACAGGCTGCCGTTCCTTGGGTGATGGGACAGGCTGCCGTTCCTTGGGTGATGGGACAGGCTGCCGTTCCTTGGGTGATGGGACAGGCTTCTTTTCCTTCTGAACCTTGGTTGATGGAACAGGTTGCCGTTCCTTGGGTGATGGGACAGGCTTCTTTTCCTTGGGAACCTTGGTTGATGGAACAGGCTGCCGTTCCTTGGGTGATGGGACAGGCTTCTTTTCCTTGGGAACCTTGGTTGATGGAACAGGCTGCCGTTCCTTGGGTGATGGGACAGGCTTCTTTTCCTTCTGAACCTTGGTTGATGGAACAGGCTGCCGTTCCTTTGTTGATGGGACAGGCTTCTTTTCCTTCTGAACCTTGGTTGATGGAACAGGCTGCCGTTCCTTTGTTGATGGGACAGGCTTCTTTTCCTTCTGAACCTTGGTTGATGGAACAGGCTGCCGTTCCTTGGGTGATGGGACAGGCTTCTTTTCCTTCTGAACCTTGGTTGATGGAACAGGCTGCCGTTCCTTGGGTGATGGGACAGGCTTCTTTTCCTTGGGAACCTTGGTTGATGGAACAGGCTGCCGTTCCTTGGGTGATGGAACAGGCCTTTGTTTCTTGGGCGGTTGTACAGCCTCTCTAGTCACCTGCTGGACTGGAGGAGGTGCAACAGTTGCCCTAACCTTCCTTACCAAGAAGGCCATCACCCAGGAGGCCATATGCTTCACCAGTGCCGCGTGAGCACAAAGGTAAATGCTGAAGTAAACGACCACCGCCACACTCAGGAAGAAGCTGACCAAGAGCTGCAGGAGGAGGGTCATGACCCTGCGCTCCTGCACAGGCTGGGACACCAGGTCCTTAAGGATCCGCACGTTCTTCAAGAGGCGGGGAAGACGCCATACATCACCCAGGGACGGGGTGGAGACGTGTGATGCCGCCTCCACCGGTGAGGTGAAGTCCTTCACCTTGACGAGACCCAAGAGAGGGAGTTGGAGGGCGTACGTGTGTGTGTGTCTTTCCTCTAGGATGGAGAGCAGCTTCATCTGCTGTTTGACGAGGACGTTGGACAGGAACCAGGGTACGATCACGCTCAGGACCACGAGGCACACAGCCACCAATATGCAACAGTTAATTATTCTATATTTATTCATTTTCAATTCAAATAATAAATTGTGGTTCTACTATTACGGAAGATGTGACATTTCACAAGAAAGAGAATACGATGGTCGACGAGCCAGGAATTGCAGGGTGGCGGCGGTGGTGGAGGAGGAGGTGATGATAGTTCTTTGTCCACCTTCAGGAGTGTGTTAAGAGAAGATCATCATGACTATACCCTGTTCACTCAGATCTGATGGCTGGGACATAGAAGCCTTGGAGTTGGAGTGTGTTAAGAGAAGATCATCATGACTATACCCTGTTCACTCAGATCTGATGGCTGGGACATAGAAACCTTGGAGTTGGAGTGTGTTAAGAGAAGATCATCATGACTATACCCTGTTCACTCAGATCTGATGGCTGGGACATAGAAGTCTTGTAGTTGGAGTGTGTTAAGAGAAGATCATCATGACTATACCCTGTTCACTCAGATCTGATGGCTGGGACATAGAAGCCTTGGAGTTGGAGTGTGTTAAGAGAAGATCATCATGACTATACCCTGTTCACTCAGATCTGATGGCTGGGACATAGAAGCCTTGGAGTTGGAGTGTGTTAAGAGAAGATCATCATGACTATACCCTGTTCACTCAGATCTGATAGCTGGGACATAGAAACGTTGGAGTGTGTTAAGAGAAGATCATCATGACTATACCCTGTTCACTCAGATGTGATAGCTGGGACATAGAAACGTTGGAGTGTGTTAAGAGAAGATCATCATGACTATACCCTGTTCACTCCGATGTGATAGCTGGGACATAGAAACGTTGGAGTGTGTTAAGAGAAGATCATCATGACTATACCCTGTTCAATCAGATCTCATAGCTGGGACATAGAAACCTTGGAGTTGGAGAGTGTTAAGAGAAGATCATCATGACTATACCCTGTTCACTCAGATCTGATAGCTGGGACATAGAAGCCTTGGAGTTGGAGTGTGTTAAGAGAAGATCATCATGACTATACCCTGTTCACTCAGATCTGATAGCTGGGACATAGAAGCCTTGGAGTTGGAGTGTGTTAAGAGAAGATCATCATGACTATACCCTGTTCACTCAGATCTGATAGCTGGGACATAGAAACGTTGGAGTGTGTTAAGAGAAGATCATCATGACTATACCCTGTTCACTCAGATGTGATAGCTGGGACATAGAAACGTTGGAGTGTGTTAAGAGAAGATCATCATGACTATACCCTGTTCACTCAGATGTGATAGCTGGGACATAGAAACGTTGGAGTGTGTTAAGAGAAGATCATCATGACTATACCCTGTTCACTCAGATGTGATAGCTGGGACATAGAAACGTTGGAGTGTGTTAAGAGAAGATCATCATGACTATACCCTGTTCACTCAGATGTGATAGCTGGGACATAGAAACGTTGGAGTGTGTTAAGAGAAGATCATCATGACTATACCCTGTTCACTCAGATGTGATAGCTGGGACATAGAAACGTTGGAGTGTGTTAAGAGAAGATCATCATGACTATACCCTGTTCACTCAGATGTGATAGCTGGGACATAGAAACGTTGGAGTGTGTTAAGAGAAGATCATCATGACTATACCCTGTTCACTCAGATGTGATAGCCGGGACATAGAAACGTTGGAGTGTGTTAAGAGAAGATCATCATGACTATACCCTGTTCACTCAGTTGTGATAGCTGGGAAATAGAAACGTTGGAGTGTGTTAAGAGAAGATCATCATGACTATACCCTGTTCACTCAGATGTGATAGCTGGGACATAGACACGTTGGAGTGTGTTAAGAGAAGATCACCATGACTATACCCTGTTCACTCAGATGTGATAGCTGGGACATAGAAACGTTGGAGTGTGTTAAGAGAAGATCATCATGACTATACCCTGTTCACTCAGATGTGATAGCCGGGACATAGAAACTTTGGAGTGTGTTAAGAGAAGATCATCATGACTATACCCTGTTCACTCAGATCTGATAGATGGGACATAGAAATGTTGGAGTCTGTTAAGAGAAGATCATCATGACTATACCCTGTTCACTCAGATGTGATAGCTAGGACATAGAAACGTTGGAGTTGAGATGGCTGATTGGCTCATGCAACACCCAGAGAGCGAGGTAAATCTACCTTATTTCCTAACACACATATTTGTTAATTGTACCTTGTTTGCAGTATATGAAGAGGGTGAGGATCAGCATAGGGAGTCTGCCGTTATTGGGGAACATTGGAGTTGGTTATAGCGTTATGTAGGACAGAGAGAGAGAGAGAGAGAGAGAGAGAGAGAGAGAGAGAGAGAGAGAGAGAGAGAGAGAGATCATGAAAGGCAAGTGTTTTAGGCGCAGCTGAGTGAGTGTGTTAGTAGTTTCATGCACGAGACCGGGTTATAGTGATGGGTGATTTGAATGCACAGGTGAGTAATGTGGCAGTTGTGGGTATAATTGGTGCACATGGGATGTTCAGTGTTGTAAATGGAAATTGTGAAGAGCTTGTAGATTTGTGTGCTGAAATAGGGCTGATGATTGGAAATACCTGGTTCAAAAAGAGAGATATAAATAAGTATACGTATGTAAATAGGAGAGATGGCCAGAGAGCTTTACTGGATTACGTGTTAATTGATAAGCGCGTGAAAAAGAGACTTTTGGATGTTAATGTTGTGAGAGGTGCAACTGGAGGGATGTCTGATCATTATCTCGTGGAGGCGAAGGTGAAGATTTGTAGAGGTTTGCAGAAAAGAAGAGAGAATGTTATGGTGAATAAGTGAGCTTGGAAAAGAGACTTATGTGAGGAAGTACCAAGAGAGACTGAGTGCAGAATTGAAAAAGGTGAGAGCAAAGGATGTAAAGGGAGTGGGGGAGGAATGGGATGTATTTAGGGAAGCAGTGATGGCTTGTGTAAAAGATGCTTGTGGCATGAGAAGCGTGGGAGGTGGGCGGATTAGAAAGGGTAGTGAGTGGTGTGATGAAAAAGCAAGATAATTAGTGAAAGAGAAGAGAGAGGCATTTGGACGATTTTTGCATGGGAAATAATGCAAATGAGTGGGAGATGTACAAAAGAAAGTGGCAGTAGGTCAAGAGAAAGGTGCAAGTGGTGAAAAAGAGGGCAAATAAGAGTTGGGGTGAGAGAGTATCATTAAATTTTAGGGAGGATAAAAAGATGTTTTGGAAGGAGGTAAATAAAGTGCGTAAGACAAGAGAACAAGTGGAAACATCGGTGAAGGGTGCTAATGGGAAGGTAATAACAAGTAGTGGTGATGTGAGAAGGAGATGGAGTGAGTATTTTTAACGTTTGGTGAATGTATTTGATGATAGAGTGGCAGATATAGTGTGTCTTGGTCGAGGTGGTGTGCGAACTGAGAGGGTTAGGGAGAATGATTTGGTAAACAGAGAAGGGGTAGTGAAAGCTTTGCGGAAGATAAAAGCCAGCAAGGCGGCGGGTTTGGATGGTATTGCAGTGGAATTTTTTAAAAAAAGGGGGTGACTGTGTTGTTGACTGGTTGGTAAGGATATTTAATATACATGGTGAAGTGCCTGAGGATTGGTGGAATGCATGCATAGTGCCATTGTACAAAGACAAAGGGGATAAAGGTGAGTGTTCAAATTACAGAGGTATTAGTTTGTTGAGTATTCCTGGGAAATTATATGGGAGGGTATTGATTGAGAGGGTGAAGGCATGTACAGAGCATTAGATTGGGGAAGAGCAGTGTGGTTTCAGAAGTGGTAGAGGATGTGTGGATCAGTTGTTATATGTGCGTGTGTGGACGTGTATGTATACACATGTGGATGGGTTGGGCCATTCTTTCGTCTGTTTCCTTGCACTACTTCGCTAACGCGGGAGACAGCGACAAAGTATAATAAATAAATAATATATATATATATATATATATATATATATATATATATATATATATATATATATATATATATATATATATATATATATATTTGTGAAAAAAGAGAGAAAGACAGTTTTCGTCAAGCTATGGCAAATGTAGCCTGTGTTTACATCTCTCTCTCTCTCTCTCTCTCTCTCTCTCTCTCTCTCTCTCTCTCTCTCTCTAGCCAAGCCAAGCCAATCTGTCTGGAGCAGGCACTAAACTGACCCCCAGTGGGTCGTAAATCAATATTCCTTTTATGGTGGTCAAAAACACCCCCTTAAATAACTCACCCCACCCCTCCCCTCCCATCCCCCCCCAGAGAACACCGCACGAACTAACCTTGATAGTAAATTATATCCCTTTTGTTTTGGGAGAGTAAAAGAAAAGGAGGGGAGGAAAAAAAATTAAGTTTTGTCCTTAAATTTATAAAGCTTTTGTATTTTAGGAGAGCTGAGGTGGAAAAGAAATGGGGAGATATTAGAGAAAGTCCATTTAAGCTCCTTAAACGTTTTCCATGTCATTGGTTAGATAATCTGTTGGTCATATAAACTTGACTGCAAAGGTTGTGTCCCATTAACTTTGATTTATGGCTCACCCCTTGTGTCCTTGGCTGTGGTGGGTAGTGATGGGTGGTGGTGTTGTTGTGAGCAAAGTATACGGTGGGTGTAGTGCTAATAATGGTAGGTGTATGGTGGTTGTGGCGTTAGTGGTAGTAGATGTGGTGGTTGCGGTGCTGGTTGTGGTAGATGTGGTGGTTTGTAATGCTGGTTGTAGCAGACGTTGTGTTTGTGATGATGGTCGTGGTGTTTTTTAATGACTGTGATGCTGGTTGTGGTAAATGTGGTTGCTCGAGTGTTGGTTGTCGTAGATCTGATGGTTGTGGTGGCGACTGTGGTAGATGTACAGGTTGTGGAGCACACTGTAGTATTGTTGGTGTAGATGTGTAGAAGGTGTAAGCTGTAGAGGTGTTGGTTGTGATTCTGGTGTAATAGTTGTTGTGGTCATAGCGTGAATAAGGATAGTTGTGGTAGTTGTGGTGCTGGCGGTAACCGCTGTGTGGTTATGGTGTTCATGGCATTAAATGCTATGATAATGATAATCATTAATAACCCCGTAATCTAATTAACTACAATGAAAGTCTGAACACAAACAGAAACGAACAGCAACTCGGGGACGAGAGATATCAAAGTGTCAAAAGGTGACGGGGATGGTGCAGTCGCCTCTTCCTGCACTGTCAGATAGGTGCTTACCCGTTTTCTGCACCTTTTCTAGCAGTCTGTATGGTGTGTAAGGCAGGAAACCAGGTGGGGAGATGGGAGACAGTGATGGAACTGGAGGGAACAGAAGCTGTGTTGCTGGCTTTGGTTTCTATAGCAAGGGTGTTCGAATGTCTCAAGTCGACGGAGGATATAGAGTCCATAGCTTCTGTCTGTTTGACTGACTGATTGTCTGTGTCTATCTGTCTACATATACCTATCTATCATCTATCCGTCTTTTTTTATCTATATATGTATGTATGTGCGTATGTATGTCTCTCTAAATATTTATCCGTCTATGTTCGTATATAACCATCTTTCTATCTCCATGTCTATCTCTCTATTTCTGTAAATATCTGGAAACATTACACGGTTTCCACTATAATGGGATATACACGTCACAGGATCTCTTTGGACCCCAATTATCTCACACCTCAACCCATGTCCGGTGTTTAAGTGACAAATGAACTTCCACGGTTAAGAAAGTGCTTCGTATTTTCCGATTCTACACAAAATGGTTTAGATCAAGACCAGATTCTCGATTCACACCACTTCTATACACAATACACTCCCATTGCGTCTGGTCTCCATTCATTGCTCTCACACTTCACGAAATGGTTTAGATCAAGACCAGATTTTCGATTCACGCCACTTCTATACACAATACACTCCCATTGCGTCTGGTCTCCATTCATTGCTCTCACACATTTCGAAATATGTCAAGCCCCAAATTCTTGCTTGCCACTACATCTATCCTCTGGTACATCTATCCTCCCTGTATATCTTCTTGACCTATCCGCCATACGTCCCACAGGACTATACCACAGTAGAAGACTTTCACCCATGCGTCTTTGAGAATGACCTCATCAGTCCGAGACATAACTTTCTCAAATCTTCATTGTATCCGTCCAACGTGTTGTTGTTACGCAAGCTATCCATCTCCACTATCCTTATCTTTTGAATATCCTTTTCTCTTCACGCTAGGGTTTCACAGCCATATATCAGCGACGGGACAAGTACTTCATGCCCAGGGTATTCCACAACCCACATTTATTGTTTTTATCTTTCACGAGAGCTTTTAATTCACTTTTTTTTTTTTACTGTCCTTGCAGGACTCTACTTTCAAACCCAGCTTTCCAGATCAAGACTTTACTTCCACATTATGCAAAATCTTATCTCCACGACCTCCGGATCTTCGCTTGACCGTACGGCAGTCCGACCTTGCTATCTTCCGCCCGAAGATGAAATATAACATTTGTATTCACTTTCAGCATCCTCCTCTTATATGCATCATTAAACAGAGCAAATCATTCTATCCGATCTTTCTTCAGCGCTTATCTAACAGCATGGCGTATGTAACAGCACAGCGTAATCTAACAGCATAGAGTATCTTAAAAGCACAGCGTAATTTAACAGCACAGCATGTCATCCAACACAGCGTGTGAAACAGCATAGTGTATGTTACAGCATAGCGTAGTATCTTCAATATAGCAGCTGCGTTTTGACCCATCTTCTTTCTCTTTGGTAGCCAATCACACCACAGTCTGTGCGTCATGTAATGTCCCATCTATACAAGAAGGAAACGAGTCAGTACTCAGGTAGACGATACACAGCGTGAAGGAACTTCTCTCATTTATTTCAGTCACACACTGATACTTTACTCCTCAGACGTGCAACTGCCACAGTTACAAAAGCTTTTAAGAACACTACAAAGGACTTCTAAAGGTACCTTCCTTCCTGCTCACAGATGCTCCGTGTCACTCCTGTTTTCTTCTCTCCCCCCTTCCTAAAACTTTCCCCAATACTGGTTGAAGTTTAGAAAAACCTAGTCTACACCACACCTTCTTCCCTTCTGAAACCGGCACCTTGTTCCTCACCAGCAAGGAGAATCACGAATCCTTTTAACTCTATTAGTTATCCTAGACCCCCTTTGTCCCTCACCAGCAAGTGGGTTCACTAATTCTTTTAACTCGATCAATTACCATAATCCCCCACCCTTGTCCCTCACCAATAAGGAGAATCACTAATCCTTTTAACTCGATCAGTGAACCTAAATCCCCCTCTGTCCCTCACCAGCAAAGGGTTCACTCATCCTTTTAACAGGATCAGTGACCCCAAAACCATCCTTGTTCCTCACTGGCAAGGTGATTCACAAATCCTTTAAACGGGATCAATTTCCCTAAAGCCACCTTGTTCCTCACCAACAAGAGGAATCGCCGCTCCTTTTAACACGATCAACTTACTCTTTATTTTGCCAACAGTTCAGAGGAGTTTTACTCCTCAATACTTCTTACACATACACCAGACCCATTTCTCTTCTGTACTATGGAATACTGAACTGATTCTGTCCAGGTATCAGACACCAAATGACAGTTACTTGAAGGGAACAGACAGAACAACTGAACGCGATTGATCAGTCCATCTGAGGTAAACCGTGGATCAACCTCTCGTTCTTAGAGAGAGAGAGAGAGAGAGAGAGAGAGAGAGAGAGAGAGAGAGAGAGAGAGAGAGAGAGAGGGGTTATTACTTAGATACACAGATCCATGGCCCAAGGCCCAGGCGAGGTGGCCTAACCCTAACAATACGTGAAAGGAACAAAAAAATTACAGTCCCCTTAAAAAGAGGGAAGAAAAGATAGCCAAGCGAGAGAGAGAGAGAGAGAGAGAGAGAGAGAGAGAGAGAGAGAGAAATTTGTAAGTAATCCAGACATTATCCATCTTGAACAAGGGGTGATTTTTCAAGATGTCCGGTACGACTACGGTGGTGAGGAGGAGGGAGAGGAGGAAGGAACATCATTGATTTATTGGGTGTGGGTGTCCGGCTGATGCTTCGTCTCGTGTTATTTATGACGTACTCCCGAGTCTGTGGGTTGTCAGGTGCAGGCCCATGGGGTGGGGTCGGGATATATGTCTTTTAACACCGTTTCCTTAATATTTTTTTTTCTTCATAATTTACTACGCACCCCCCTCTACTCTCTCTCGCTCTCTCTCTCTCTCTCTTCTGGGTAATACGATGGAAAACATGATGCAACAGAAATGACATTTCTATATCACAAACATCGTTGCCTAACAAATTCACCAAGTCTTTCAGCACGGCACTCTGCTATTGCGGAATCAAAATTACCTAGACTTTCCAAAGGCATTGGATAAAATACCACGCAAGAGGTTGCTATCAAAATCAAAATCACGTAGAATAAGGGGACAAACTAGGTGCATGGATAAGTGACTGGCTCCCCTACAAAAAGGAAAGTGTAGTTTTGAATGAGGGAGCCTCAGACTGGCTGAACGTGACAAGTGGTGTGCCACAGAGGTTGGTCCTTGACCCTCTTCTTTTCGTAACTTTTTGTATCAGCGATCTCGAATATAGATCTCGTGTCTACGATCTCCAAATTTCTGGACGATATAAGACTATGGGGAAGATCCGTAAATGGAGAGGGTTGCGAAATATTTGAAAAAGAGATCTTAAACAATCAATATAGACAAATGGAAGAGGGAATGTAATGTATATAGATTTAAAGCTCTACACTTGGAAGATAAGAATACTAAAACACAATCATCAAATATTTGGAAATGCGCTAAATGAAGTAAAGGAAGACAAAGATCGCAGAATGGTCATTAGGCTGAACAGTATATAACCCAGTTAACTTAAAAAGGTAATCGAATGCTAGGTTGCATAGGTATGAATATAGACTACATACCACCCTAAACAATTCTGATCCTTTTTAGTGCTGCAATAAGATCTCACCTTGATTATGCACTCCACATCTGGTCACCAGACTTCAAGAAACATAGGGGAAAAAACTGGAACGAGTACAGAGATGAGTGTCAAAACTAATTCTTTCTCAGAGAACCCTGGCGGACAAAGAGACGCTAAGATGAGTAGATGTATTTACTCTTGAGAAGCGAAGACTTCGTGGTGACCTGATACATGTTTTCAAAATCATGAAATGATTTCGACGACGTAAATCACGAAGACCCTTCAGAGATACAAGGGAATACAGATACTAGCACAAATGAAACGAGACTTGAAGCTAGAATATGTGACACTGACGTGGGAAGATGTTTCTCTGGAAATAAATCCAACGAACATTGGAATAATTTATCGTCAAACGTCGGTAGTGCAAAAAATTATACATACCTTCAAAAATCATTGAGACATAGAATCATCAGCGAAGGTGTGTACTAAAATACAAAGCAAAGACATTATATACAGAATCTATTTCCTCAATCCAAACCTCGACAATAAACAAAAGAGCAGCTGAGGATGGGATCAATGGAGTAAGATTTATAAAAGGTTTTCCTCTTTCCTTCTCTCCTATTGATGTCCATGCAGGCTTACTTCGCCAGTGCATTATTTTTTTTCTACCTTTCTTTGTACACCCGTCTGTTGTTGAAATTGTGTGTGAAGCGTGATCGAGAAAGAGGGAGAGAGAGAGATGGGGGCGGGGATCTCCTGCCGTTCTATCTTTACCTTATCCACTTAGGGTACAAATTTAATCAATCTAAGTTCAGAAACAGATAACATGGGCCAACGGGCACTCTCTCTCTCTCTCTCTCTCTCTCTCTCTCTCTCTCTCTCTCTCTCTCTCTCTCTCTCTCTCTCTCTCTCTCTCTCTCTCTCTCTCTCTCTCTCTCTCTCTCTCTCTCTCTCTCTCTCTCCCATCCCCCTTCCCCCGAGTAACCTGTACCTCGGCATCCTGTTTTCAATTAAGACATTGCTCACGACTCAGGTAAAGAGTTAAAAAGGACTCATTACCCACCTGCTTCCTGGAAATTCATTAAAGAAAATCAATTAACTTTACGACTCTGTCTCTGGCTCCTACCTGTAAATATCTCCCCCTCCAGATTATGTCATGAGCTTCGCTCCTCGTTTTTCTTTTCATTCTGTCTGTCTTGTTTCTGTCTGTCAGGCCGTCTCTGTCTCTCTCTCTATCTATGTCTGTTTATCTATCCATCCATCCATCTATCTATCTATCCATCTATCTATTCTACAGCCAGAAAATCAATTACTTCCTTAGGAAGAAGAGATAGTCTACTTGTAGAAAACAACTTTTTTTTTTTCCTCCATATCTGAGAGCCGTTTCCCGCTTTAGCGAGGAAGCGCCAGGATTAGGCGAAGGGCCGCATTTGCTAACGTCCATTTTGTAGTTGTCATGTGTAATGCGACGAAAGCACACGTCTTCTAAATCTTGAAGGAGACCTTTATTTCAGTCATCCAAGTTCATGGTGTTATGGGGCTTACAAGACCAGTCATGAGTGGGTTATGTTCCTAGTTCCAGTTAATGGGGTACAAGGGATTAAGTCAAATCTCTAATAGGTTAAGCCCGAGATTTGACTGGTCAAGTCACCGGATAAATATGTTAAGTCAATGGACTAATAGGTTAAGTCACAGGGTTAATAGGTTAAGTCAAAGATATGATAGGGTAAGTCAAAGGTCTAATGGTTTAAGTCACATGATTGATAGGTAAAGTCACGGGTAATAGGCTAAGTCACAGTGTTAATAGGTAAAGTCACGAGTAATAGGTTAAGTCACAGTGTTATTAGGCTGAGTGACAGGGATAATAGATGAAGTCAGAGGGTCAATAAGTCAAGTCACAGTGTTAATAGGTTAGGTCACGGAGTCAAGTCACAGTGTTAATAGGTTAAGTTCATAGGTTAGGTCACGGAGTTAAGTCACCATATGCAAATTTATTTCGATGTTACCAAAGGAGTTACACTGTGGGAAAAGATCTTAAGTTGGAACCAAGAGAACAAAATTTACTTCAGGCAGCAAGTAGTACTGTCGAAGGATTAATGTGTACTCAAAGAGTTAAGTTGTACTCGAGGAGTTAAGATGTACTCGAGGAGTTGAGTTGTCCTTATTCCTTATTAAAGGTTTCGATCGCGAAGAAAAATACTGCTTGAGGTTTTGCCTTGAAACGCACGAGTACGATTATGTTGATGATGTTGAAGAAATAGAGAAATACGAGGAAGGAAAAATAATAGTAAGCCAAGAATTTAATTTTTAAGGGAAGTGGGAAAACCTTTTCTTTCTTAAAGGCTCAGGTCGTTGGTGTTGTGGTGGGAAAAAATGAATACGTAGTTCCTTCATTTGGCTGTGTAGGGAAAGAAATAGACGCTACAACGGCCCACTCTTGAGCTCGTGACTTATTCACTCACCTGGTGCTATGTAATCGCGGAGGCAACCATGGAGCCAGATCTCAGGAGCGAACATCGAAGTCTTACCTGTAGAAGAGGGAAAGAGTTTCATTAGTGCGGAGTAGGGAGTGTGGGTTTCAATTTCTCAAGGTCACACTGGAAGAGCTGATAAGTCTGTTTGCTCCAGACTCAATTCTGTTATGAAGGTATAGCTGCCCCAAATGTGAAGGCATTACTCTATACGTAGAATAATCAGCCCTTCGCATAATCGGAGCAACTTTTTAGGGAGGAATCTCTGATATCTATGCAGGACTCTCTCAGTCTTTTTCTCGACGGTATTCTGAGATTGACCAGATGCCAAGATGATGCCAGTCGTGTTTACTGTGTTGAGCGAGGGAGTGAGTTTGTGAGCCATCAAAGGAGATGGGGAAAGTTGTATTGAGTTTCAGAAGACAAAAAAAAAGGAAGAAATTAAGTTCAGAGGCAATAAACCGTGGAGGGTTATGTCATCCCCATCGGGAACCCTTGTCCAGATCCGAGTTTAAAGAGGTGGCTTTGACGAGACGTAGACCGAAAAAAGAAAAGATGGGACCAGATATGAAGGAAAAGATGGCGGGTAGTGACAAGTCACTAGCGAATAAGTGAATTGGTTTAGTTACTGAAGAGAGTAGATTGTTACTGAAAATAAGAATACGTGCAGGAGATAAGGAAGAACCTTGTTGGACGCCTTTGTTGATGAGGAAAGAAGAGGAAGTGGTTGATCTGTTGCCTATTCCGTAAATAGACCGCCCAGAGAGGAACAAGGAAGAAAGAGAACCAAAATAAGGGAGCTGGCAGAACAGACCCCGAAAACACGTCCTATTAAATGCTATATATTAGCAAGATTGGATATCACTGGTGGATCTTATCTTGACGCTATATTAGTGATTGAATAAAAGAAATGAGATTAGAATGCTCAAGAAAATGGAAATTGAGGAGTATAAAAAAGATCGAA
This sequence comes from Panulirus ornatus, assembly GCF_036320965.1. Taxonomy (NCBI): domain Eukaryota; kingdom Metazoa; phylum Arthropoda; class Malacostraca; order Decapoda; family Palinuridae; genus Panulirus; species Panulirus ornatus. The sequence continues at coordinate 8,779,469 of NC_092226.1, read as the reverse complement.
ATTGTACGAGTCAAAAGGATAATATAGCAGTATGAAACACTGAAACAAGTTCCTTTCTTTAGGATACGCTGTAACCATGTTCTAAGAAGGAAGGAAAAGTTCCATTTTTACGTAAAGTTGGAGTTAGACTAAAGAGATGAATAATACTCAAGGATTAAGGTCCTTTTCTTAGCGTTAACTTGCACTCATAGAAGTGACTTTAACTTATAGAATTTAATCGCACTCCAGGTGTTAAATTATATTTGAGGAACTGTGTTATACGAATTAAGTTTATTGCACTTAAGTAGTTTAGTTTAAATCAAGGAGTGCGATTGTACTTAAAGAGTTATGTTGCGCAAAAGGATTACGAATAAAGAAATTACACTATCACTTTAGGAATGAAGACACTACCCGTAGTTGAATACCTGTCTGTTTACCTAAATGAACCAAGGAAACTATAATAATTTCTCAAAAATTTATTTGGATAAAAGAAAGTATCGCATGCTTGAATTGGTGAAATATTAAAAAAACTGGATGATTTTTGTTCGTATATCTTCGTGTGATGAGAGCGATGATACAGGTTTCTTTTTCTGGCCTAATCTCATTTTTTGATATCTATCTTTCATATGAATGAGAAATAGTCCATGCACTTACAAGTATCCTTAACCATTCCTGGTTACCTATCAAAATCTTTGGTTTCTGTAAACTATTCAGCATAATACTCATCTTAAAACCCGACAGACCACCAGACTTCCCTTCCTCGTACGGCAGTATATCACTTCTGTCTTAAATACCCAAACTGTTGAAAATTGATCCACAACTGAATAAAGCAAAATATCCCACTCTTATCTGCACACTTTGGCTTCCAACCCAACCGTTCAGCCACCACACTACATACAGAACTTACACAGAATATCAAAGATGGCTTCAATCAACCACAACCCCCTTCCCGCACGATATTAGTGGCCATAATCATCAAAAAAGCATTTGACACTGTCCACCTATACATCCTCACAGAAGACACTATATATATGATATATGTATCGTTTCAGCACACACTGCCTTGTTGTTTACCCAAGCATACTTCGCTTACCATCATACGTCTGTCTCACGCTTTATTACTTCCTCGATTAACCTTCCTCACACCACATACTGTTGTCAGATACTTCATTTCTAACACACACAGCCTTTCCCGTACCTCTGCTATGAGGAGCCATGACTCGCACCCATACCACAGCACCGTCGGGACTACTGTGCCATCAAACATACCCATCTTTGAATCCTCTTTCCATCCACTGCTTAATGCCCAATCACTTTCACCATATGGTTCACTTACATCACGAAATAGAAAGATAGATGTTCATTCAGGATTTCTTTCACGAGATTGATGGAACTAACAACCTTGTCTTTTCCTCTTTACAGGCGTTAAAAGAACGGGCAAAAATGAAGAAGCCGAAAGTGAGCGAAATCAAAGCAGGCAGCGTCATAGAAAACGTAGCCCAGACCAGAATGTTGGCGGAGACCACCCTAGGCACAGAGGTCGCCCTCCCACCAACCAAATCATCGGCGCTTATTGACGAAGACAAGAACACCAACAACACCAGCAACAGCCAGGTCAGCTCTCTCTCTCTCTCTCTCTCTCTCTCTCTCTCTCTCTCTCTCTCTCTCTCTCTCTCTCTCTCTCTCTCTCTGAGACGTACTACTATTTACCAAGCGAGACAAGCGGTGATCGCTACCCGCTAACCCTGTCAAAGATCTCGTTGTAGGGGTCTCTCTCTCTCTCTCTCTCTCTCTCTCTCTCTCTCTCTCTCTCTCTCTCTCTCTCTCTCGTGAACTCCTCCTCCCCCCCCAACCCTTTAATACCGGTAACGTGACTTCCGACTGTCGAAGCCATGCGAACGTCACTCGCGTTTAATCCCTTTCCATCGGGAAAAAGAAATAGAAAAAGATTAATCCATTCGCTTCCAAAAATGTTCTTGTTGAATGACGACCTGCCCGGTAGTCGGCGTGAGCGGAGCCACTGCTTGCGTTCTCTCAAAAAAAAAAAAAAAAAAAAAAAAAAAAAAAAAATTCACATTTCCAGTCGCATTCTGGGAAAATAGATATACAAAGAAATTGATTTTTAATAAATATATATATATATATATATATATATATATATATATATATATATATATATATATTATATCATACTATTCGCCGTTTCCCGCATTAGCGAGGTAGCGTTAAGAACAGAGAACTGGGCCTTTGAGGGAATATCATCACCTGGCCCTCTTCTCTTTCCTTCTTTTGGAGAAAAAAAAAAAATAATATATATATATATATATATATATATATATATATATATATATATATATATATATATATATATATATATATATATATATGCGCGTGTGTGAAAAAGGCCCTTACTAACGTATGACAGATTTATTCTTATATTCTTTCATCTACACGTAGTGAGGTACGGTCTTTTTAAAGCCCTTGTGAGAGCCGGCGAAAATCAGCTGCAATATTTTGGTGCCCGCCCCCAGCAGGAGGGACGTCTCCATTGGCCGGGCTGGTCAGGGGCGGGGCGGGAAGGCGGGAGGAAGGAGAGGAGGTAAAGGGAAAGCTCCTAGTGTGCCCTACCTCTAATCAGGAGAAGAAACCCGTCAAGTGATTCAAAGGTTCTTACTGTAATCTGCCTGGCTCCTGAGCTGAGCCATCCTCCTAACGTGTCTCTCTCTCTCTCTCTCTCTCTCTCTCTCTCTCTCTCTCTCTCTCTCTCTCTCTCTCTCTCTCTCTCTCTCTCTCTCTCTCTCGTCTTTTTTCTTCTTGACATCTTTTCTTTTTTCTTTTGCAATCTTACGTCTATTTTCTTCATCATTTTTTTCTTCTTCTGGGGTGCCCCATCTAACCTTTCTTTCTTTACTTGTGTATCCTTACATTGTCATTGTCTTTATATTATCATCCTTACTTACTTCCTCACCTTCCCTTTCCTTCGCTATTATATCCTCTTATCTTCTTCAGCGTCTCATATTTTATTATACCACTCACTATTTTTCGACCTCCACTCCTTCCTCTTCCTCCCCTTACCTTCTACTACTTTCGTGTCCTTTCAGTATTCTACATCTGCTCCTTCTATCTTTTTTTTTTACCCTCTCTTCTCTATTCGTTTCCTGCCTCACACCCTCCCACTTCCCTCTTTTAAAATCTTCCTCCTCCTCCTTTCCTTCTAGGTTTCCTTTCCCAGCGTCTCTTTCCCACCCTCCCTTATCTCAATCCCTTCCTTTCCCACTCCACCATACCCTTAGCTACCCATCTCTCTCCCTAGAAACCCCAAAACTGACCCCATTCCCTCTTTCCCTTTCCACATCTCTCTCTCTCTCCCTTACTCGCTCTCTCTCACAGACTCACCCAGGCACGACTAACGCGCGCCCCCCAGACGAGAACTAAATTTGAAGATAATTTCGTTTGTCTTCGGGAACCACATTCAATCAGTGCGGTCGGCAGGGCTAAGCGCATGTCGCGCCAGCATTGCATCTCGTAACTTGATTTTCACATTCCCCTCTAGCGAGGGTAAACACGGAAAGGGTGGGGAGGGGGGATACGACCAATTAATACGTGAGGTATATCGTCTCTCTTGGAAAATAAGAGACAGAAAAAAAATGAAGATCTTTCATAGTGTTAGAGGTCGGATGATGTATTTTCACGAAATTCGCTTTAGATGGAGTTTCCAAGAATCGTTCTGTGGTTTAATTTTCCTCTTGGGATGTGGAGGGTACTTGTATGAAGGGGAGGGATCATATGTGGATATAAAACTTCAGCCTAGTGGAAGTGGCTTCTTCAGGCCGGCCCTCTCAACCAATTCTAAACATGAGTTAGAGGTCTTGTGGTTAAATACTGCAAACGTGATAAGGAAATAATATATATATATATATATATATATATATATATATATATATATATATATATATATATATATATATATATGTATATATATATATATATATTTGTGTGTGTGTGTGTGTGTGTAGTTAAAAGAGATAGATATACAGATAGACGTCAAATTTAAAACAAATGGAATAATTCTTGGGATTATACATACGTTGTTTGGAGAGAGAGAGAGAGAGAGAGAGAGAGAGAGAGAGAGAGAGAGAGAGAGAGAGGAGAGAGAGAGAGAGAGAGAGAGAGAGATTTACTGGTTGCTAAAGTAAACAATGAACAGAGATTCGAAGACGTGCAGACGCCGAAGCTCTAAGAGAGGAAAACGAAAAAAAATGAATCCTGTTTGTTCAGTCTTCAATTCTCCCTCAATCTATCGTCACTGTTTTCTCAACGACAATTCGAGTCTCCCATACCTATAGCCGCCTTTGCTAAATGCGAGAATTTCTACGCTACATGTACTGACACTGACAAAAAAAAATCCAATTTGTTAAACATGTAGATTTATAAGGTGTAGAATAACGTGCCTTCTACACATACACTCAAGACATACACACACACACAGTGAACAGTTCTTCGAGTGATCTGGGGATAAAGCAACCATAAGCCATAACATGAAATTAAGTAAGACACTTATGAATATGTAAAGTAGTAGTTCTTAAGTATGAGAGTGGTGGATGAATGGAATAGTGTGATTGAGGACATGGCTCATGCAGACACTATACATATAATGTTATATATACGATAATGGAGAATGTTCATGATATGGGGGTCTTACGAGAGTAAAAAAAACTTCCTCATTGTACAAAACATATGGGTACACTGTAGCAAAGACATGGCATGTAAATACAAGGTAAAGGGGCCGGGCAACACGTGTAAAACTCCACCCATGCAACACAGTTAGTAGTCACACACACAGAAACACACACGCATACCTGTTTGACTGTCATTTCTCTGGTGTTAGAGACAAAACCTTTTGCACGAATTAGAAAACAAGACGAAATCTCTCTATAAAATCCAAGCCACGCGTCACATGTATGGTCTAAGTAGAAGAGGAATCAAGACTTGCGCCTAAAACCTACGGTCAATACAACCCGTGTTTTATTTACTGCTTAGTTACGATGTAGGTCAATGTTTAACCGATTTCCACTATTTAAAAACCTCATTATTAGTCAAAATTCATATAGAAGAAAGCTCAATTAATATATTAATGGTAATGATAGTTTTAGTTCTTTTGTAAAAACTAGAAATATTGGTAATGATAATAATGATTACAAGAATAATGATTGATATTATTGCATTTGTAATCGAGGTTGTAGATAATGAACTTTTACCAACCTTTAATATCTCTTTAATAACATCTTGTATGCCTCGTCCATCCCTCTTAATTTCCGTTCTCATTTTTTCACCCATTGTCATATATATATATATATATATATATATATATATATATATATATATATATATATATATATATATATATATATATATATATGAGCTTTCTTTCCTTTTACAGGATGAGGACGAAGAGGAGGGGGAGGACGTGATGGGTCTGGGGGGAGAGGAGAACTGCCACATTATCAAGAACCCGAAGCCAGAGGAGCTGAACTTGGCTCCTCTCAAGGAGGGGGAAACAGAGTAAGTCGTGCGAGACTCATGTTTGTCCAGATCGCGTCCTTTATACTTTTTCATCCATATTCCTCTCTCTCTCTCTCTCTCTCTCTCTCTCTCTCTCTCTCTCTCTCTCTCTCTCTCTCTCTCTCTCTCTCTATCTATCTATCTATCTATCTATCTATCTTGAATCCTGCAGCCCAAGGACTCCCTTTTTTTGTATCATGTTCCTGCAGAGATCACGAAGTTCGCCACACTCCACGTCATGGAGTGTGGTGATATCGTAAGTTGGGCTAGGCAGAGTGAAAGTGTACGTCCGCTAAGGAGGAGGTCTTCTTTCATGGAAGTTCCACCTTGGGTATGGAGTGTCGTGTGATGAGAATTGTGTAACTGACAGTCGTATTGTGGCGGAGATTGTCGGTGTCCAGAGCGTAGACATGCGAGAGTAACTCTGTATTTATCTAGAGTGTGCAGTTTCAAATTGGTGTACGTCCACAGATGCAGAGTAAAGCGTCCATGCAAAGTTGGGATCGCTTAGAACTTTTTGAGTTATACTAGCAGATTCGCACCCTCCGTACCCTCATCTACTAAGCTCCAGCCGGGGACTGAATGGGGGAGACCTTCATCAACCATCATTGGAATCAACCAGAAATATAAAGTTCATATCCAGGAAAAAGGAAAAAAAAAATCATGTCTTGGAACCAAGCCAAACCGTGCGTCACCATAGTGGACAGGATTGATTTCATATTTCTAAATGTGACTCATATTTTATCATAATCCCTTTTGTTCGTATAGGAACCCTGAATACGCACTCGTATTTCCTTCTCAATTGGCGTGGTCATCTAAAAGGCAGCAAGAACCGGATATAACATCTCAGACAGAAAATCTGTGTTATATATGTGTGTGTGTGTGTGTGTGATATAAGGGAAGATATCTTTAACGACCACGATAATACCACTGGCTGGCAGGGAAGATAATCCCTTCTTTGGATTTTCTCATTAGCTAATTGCGCTGTACAGTGACAAGGTCGAAATCAGGACTGAGGAAACCGATCACTTCGCCGTTAATGATGCAATTATCTGGTTCAGAGTTGCCGGTCGGCGGCTGGTGATACGTCAGAGCGGCGGATAGAAGACAAGAGGAGACTCTTCTACTTGAATCTCTCTCTCTCTCTCTCTCTCTCTCTCTCTCTCTCTCTCTCTCTCTCTCTCTCTCTCTCTCTCTCTCTCTCTCTCTCTCTCTCAGGTCCCCAACCCCACCCCAAAAAGGTCCAGGTAAATGGATGGGTCGTTACAGATTCCATGACACGACCCTATCCGTAATTCCATCTGCTCGACCTACCCTTCACCCCCACCCACGACCTGCACTCACCAAGAATATTCACCAAATATCTTCAGTCTACGTCAGGTTCCCCTGACTCCCCCGAAAAAGAAATATATACCGAAATTCGAGTCCGTATTGTGACTTGTTCAGATTTTCTGGTTTATTATGGACTTTTTTCTCTTTTTATACGTTTTTTTTTTTTTGTGTGAGGTTTAATGAATTACGTCAATTACGTCGATTTCTCTACATAAATTCCTTCTCTTGCCTTTAGATTTATGTTCATAAAACTCTGGCGCATTCAAATGTTAATCAGTAATTTTAGTTATATCGTGGAAAACGGTGAATATATTATATATTATATATATTATATATATATATATATATATATATATATATATATATATATATATATATATATATATATATATATATATCTCCTACCAAGTTTCAGGTCAGTTGTCCCTAAAATGGAAAAACTTAGTAGTTTAAGATGAATAAGTAACGTGGTCAAAACAGTGTGTCTTCCATCTGGACACACGAACCAATCGGGAATGAATGCTGTTAGAACACAATAGGGAATCGAATTACATTTGACAGGCTGTACTGACTCTTACTAGTCGCTTCGATGTAAAAACCCCCCAACAGCTTTCGTCATCCACCTGCATGAAAGCTAATCCAAGAAGAGCGAAAGCATGCACTCCAAACGAAGAGGAAAACAGTGGCGATTGTCGAAGTCAATATCATACTCTGAGCTTAGTCGAAGTGGATTACATGAAGATCGAACCAGCGCCACACCTAGCGTTCGTTGTTCCAGGCTACGTCATGTTACGTTGAATAAGGTTAGATTAGGTTGGATAAAAGGCATGTTTGTAGGTTGGTCCGTCTCTGCTCTTGTTGAGAAGGCAAAGATCACAACATTGTGTATAGAAGTCTTCCATTACTTAGCCATATTTCTGTCATGAAATATGTCAGTCTTTCTTTTTTTTTCTGCAAGTGCCTCACTATGGGTGTAAGTTGAGATTTTGACTTTCTGTACATTATTTTTAGATGTCAAAATGCGTCGTGAGCGTAAATCTGCCCCTTTATATCTTGGCCATATTTCATCCAAGTCTCATGAGCATTGCCATACAGATGGCTCTCCACGTGTCCTGTATAATGCCGAAAACATATGTACAAATGTTTATGGGCTTCTTACGAGTCAGCGATGACTGAAGATTATTCTCTGTTCTATTAAGCAAGCCATCCCATTTCAACCATTGTTGATGAAACTTGCCATAAGCCTCAACCGTGGTTAGAAGATGGGAGGGAGCCATGCTGAATTCCTCAGCAGTGGTTAGAAGATGGGAGGAAGCCATGCTGAATTCCTCAGCAGTGGTTAGAAGATGGGAGGGAGCCATGCTCAATTCCTCAGCAGATATTAGCTGTTCTTTGTTTTGTATCGAGTAAATCTTATATTTTCTATATTACATCTGGATCAGTTTCTATACAATAAAGTCCTGGCTATACCCAGGACCTCTATTTTGAAAGGCTACTGCGGCACACTGCTGCACTGCCTAAAGTAGCAGAGAAATATTGCCTCCTCCTTTTTAAAGGCTATTGTAGTACAATGTTGTGCTTCTTCCAGTAGCAGAGAAATGTAGTCTCCTTTAAATACAGACAGTCTTTGACGAAACTGTACTTTCAGTTATACAGCCTTTCAGGTGGAGTCCGGCAACGCCAACAAAAATGACTTTTCTTTGTTCATGATCCATTCCTGTACTTATGCCATATTTCCCATCTCTCACTCCCTCCTGCAGGTCATCAGAAGGCAGAGGGGCGACGCCCTTCGTGCAGTCAGCGAGGAACGGGGCGGCGGAGGCCGTGAAAGGGGCGGAGGGAGGGAACGTAGGACAGCCAGAGGCGTCCCCGAGACAAGCCCTCCTCGTGAAGCAGAAGAAAGTCAAGGTAAGTGTAGGGAGGAGGGCACACACACACACACGGGGGAATGAAACACGAAGTCCCAAGTGCACTTTCGTGTGATGATCACATCATCAGGGGAGATACAAGAATGAGATAAAGAATAGGACCAAATTTCTAGTTAAGAGTCCTGGTGTTACCCAAGACATCTTTTAAAAGGAGTCTGCAGCCAGAGTCTGCATCACTTCCAGTTGCACGGAAAGGTGGACTCCTTTAAGCGGGAAGTTCTTTTCCGCGACTGTACGCCCAATGATTCAGCCTCTCCAAAGGTGACTTTTTACTCGTGGTGTAACTTCGAGCAGGCCGAATTCGGTAATATATATAACATTCTTGTTTTCCGTTAAATCTTTAAAACGAGAGATGAAATTCGTAAATGTAATCAGAGAGAGTGCAGCATTATCCAGAGTCATTTAATTCTAAGATGTAAAGGAAAGAAGGCAGTGAGCTTTTGTGTATGGCAAAGTGTCAGGAGGAAAGAAAATAATACTAGTTTCATACTCGTGATAACATAGTCTGGATATGGCTTTGGTATCATTAATGCAAACAATACATTCGAACAGTTACATTCAATGTTAAGCAAACACCCGTAAAATTCTCTTTGTTTGGTGCACCAAACTCCCACGACCCAGTTCCGTTTCTGTGCTAGAAATATACGTTATATAAGCAAGCGTTGGTGGATGTGAAGCGTCAACGTTTCGACTCGTTGTTTGCAGAGATACACAGGGGGTCTCTCCTTCGCAGGACATGTCATGAACATTGCTACAGACAAAACGCTGATGGAAATCACAACGATCTACTTTTAAAAAAAGACTCGATTCATCTGATTTCGCTCTCGGTAATGGATTCAAACTCGCGGGCCAACGTTTCACCTCGAGTAAAGCGAAGTTACTTTCTATCCGAGAGGATTGTTAAGTACGTAATACTGTCCCAGTTAAGCTGGTTCAACCGAATACTACAAGTACGTTTAAGAATAGATTTGCCAACTCTTTTTGCCTCAAGCCAATGCCTGACATGTGTCATGTGAACAGTTTGCTGGTTTTTATCTATTTGAATTATCTGTCAATTAAGCGAGTTGTTGATATCATCCGCGATCACAGGCAGCCTCGAAGAAGACCCAGTGGTCTGTTGCCGTATAAGATGAGTGTGTCTTCGCCAGAATGGGAGGAAGTTTCATCCTTGCCTCGTGGTGAAATGCCGAGATATTATCTTTGTGGTATATTCTACAGATCTGCGAAACCCGATGAATATTCACGTTCGGATTGAACATTCCCCGAATATCGTTAACGCGTATACGCCGCCATCTAAATATCAAACTGAGAAACTAGTTTGTTTTTCTTTTTTTTTTCTTCCGATATACAAATCAACTGACTGAAAATTCTATGGATTCATCTATTGAAATTGTGTTAAGTTTTACGTTGGGCAGACTGGTAAGGATCTTTCAATTAGACGTAAATATAGTATAAAGAACACAAGAATCAAATGCCTTCTTCAGTCATGTTAAGAATTATGATCAGTGTAATGACCGGAATAATGCCATCTCAGTTATTTACTAAATCCTGTACTACGAGAAATATAATTGAATCTCCTATTTTTAGATACACAAAGAATTGTACCAATATTAGTGAAGGTCTATACAAATTGGACAGCTTTATTGTCGAGAAAATCTGTAAACACTTCCCCTTCATGTCGATACGCTTGTTGCCAGACTTGAACACACCCGACCTAAGCTCGGGCATCCACTTGTTTACCAAATGGCGTCCTAGCAGCGTGATTGTCCAAAACTACATGTTAACCTAATGGCGTCTTAGCTTCGTCTCTTCGATGTATATGAACTGACTGTTATATTTCTCTCGTGTCTCCCCTGATAATGTGATTATTACACGAAAGTGCACTTGGGAACTTTTCGTGTTTCATTTTCCCCGTGGACTCATAGGAATATCTTGATCACGCGCAAAATTGTGATCCTTTCCAATATATATATATATATATATATATATATTATTAGGTACAGTAGGGTTGAGGGTCAAGTCAATTGGGAGGTGAGTTTGAATGGAGAAAAACTGGAGGAAGTGAAGTGTTTTAGATATCTGGGAGTGGATCTGTCAGCGGATGGAACCATGGAAGCGGAAGTGGATCATAGGGTGGGGGAGGGGGCGAAAATTTTGGGAGCCTTGAAAAATGTGTGGAAGTCGAGAACATTATCTCGGAAAGCAAAAATAGGTATGTTTGAAGGAATAGTGGTTCCAACAATGTTGTATGGTTGCGAGGCGTGGGCTATGGATAGAGTTGTGCGCAGGAGGATGGATGTGCTGGAAATGAGATGTTTGAGGACAGTGTGTGGTGTGAGGTGGTTTGATCGAGTAAGTAACGTAAGGGTAAGAGAGATGTGTGGAAATAAAAAGAGCGTGGTTGAGAGAGCAGAAGAGGGTGTTTTGAAATGGTTTGGGCACATGGAGAGAATGAGTGAGGAAAGATTGACCAAGAGGATATATGTGTCGGAGGTGGAGGGAACGAGGAGAAGTGGGAGACCAAATTGGAGGTGGAAAGATGGAGTGAAAAGGATTTTGTGTGATCGGGGCCTGAACATGCAGGAGGGTGAAAGGAGGGCAAGGAATAGAGTGAATTGGAGCGATGTGGTATACAGGGGTTGACGTGCTGTCAGTGGATTGAATCAAGGCATGTGAAGCGTCCGGGGTAAACCATGGAAAGCTGTGTAGGTATGTATATTTGCGTGTGTGGACGTGTGTATGTACATGTGTATGGGGGTGGTTGGGCCATTTCTTTCGTCTGTTTCCTTGCGCTACCTCGCAACCGCGGGAGACAGCGACGAGGTATTAAAAAAAAAAAAAAAAAAAAAAAAAAAAAAAAAAAATTATATATATATATATATATATATATATATATATATATATATATATATATATATATATATATATATATATATATATAAACACAGTGAGAGAGAGAGCAGGTGTTATTAGATTCCACCCTGAGTGAACTAGCAAACCATCATTGAGGATGTTATCGTCAGCAGACTGAAAGGAGTACAGACCCGACAAAGAGCTTCGCATTCCAAAGTAATCCATCTTTCCACAGCTACTGATTGTAGTGCAGCCTTGGGTCCTACGTTTATAAAGTAATTACAATATTAATGATTATAGTAATATTGATACTAATAATGATTCTGATAAGATAATGGTAATACTAGGTGATAATAACGCATGATAACTAACATTACAACTGCATTTCGCAACAAATAGCTGTGGAACACATAAGTGGATCTGTCTCTTAAAGGATTTGCACCTTAAAGAACAGACAAGGCAATAAGATTTACTTTTCATGATCTTTTTACAAGCACACAAGGACCATCGGTGTCACCGGCAGACGAAAGGAAGGAAAGAACGTGCGGTTATCACGAGCTGGGTATGGATGAGGAACACGAACGGGGAAAGTCGCGAACATGTTTATGGCTGAGAGAATGCTGGTGGACAGCTGGAGAGAGAGAGAGAGAGAGAGAGAGAGAGAGAGAGAGAGAGAGAGAGAGAGAGAGAGAGAGAGAGAGAGGTCTCTGAGGTCCTGCCCGGCCCTACCTGCAGGTGACAGGTTTCTTGGGGGAGGGGGTCCCCAGAGTTGTCACTTTGAAGTGTACCCAACGTCCAGCAGCGCTGGGAGCTGCAGACTAGTCCCCTTGGTGTTACCAGGGATTATGTTGTCACAGAGAGAGAGAAAGAGAGAGAGAGAGAGAGAGAGAGAGAGAGAGAGAGAGAGAGAGAGAGAGAGAGAGAGAGAGAGAGAGAAAGAGAGAGAGAAAGAGAGAGAGGCCGAATGGATTTTAGATCTTTGTTTACATCCGAAGGTGTTCACGTCCAGCAGCCCAGACATTATGTAGTGGTTCCCGATCAACAGCGGAGTGTTTGGTCCATACTATGTCGACAGTGTTGGAACCTGTATGTTACGTAGCCTTTGATTACCCTCTACCCACTTCGCTTACTGGCGCTCTCGTCGCCCAAGAGGAATAACATGATAATATAAAGAATCAGATGATCCGTTCTTGGAGGAGATTCTGGCGACGGAGGAACAGCGAGTCATATGTTGCGTCACGTTTTTGCTACAGGTGGGCGGGATTTTTTTTTACCGTTTACGACAGTATCCATCTGGCGTCGTCTTAGGTATTACGAGCGGCAATGACCCCACATCATCATCATTCCCTGTACGGAACATGTCACATCCTCCTCCTCCTCCTCAAAGCTCGTAAGCTCCTCTTCGTCAAAATAAAAAAGGGGCGAGACATAATCCATTAGAGTGTAAAGATTTTTTTTTCCTCGTAAAAGTATAGAAATATTTTTTCCTGGAAAGTCTTCAGATGAGGAGACACTGCAGGTCCTCCTCGAGTGTCAAAGCTCCGTGCATTATGGCTCGGCTACTTCAGGTAGCGACTGTTATTGTCATTCCTGACTTGTGGTTTCCTCCTCCTTTCCCATAAAATCCTTTCACGAGCATCCAATCCAATTGCAGAGCCATGAACCACTCGAAGGAGGAGGAGGAGGTTAGAGGGAGAGAGCGAGCTAACCAGCCAGTCAGTCAGCCAGGAGGGTGCGTAAAGGAGGAAACCTCCACAGAGACACACACTCACGTCTGTCTCTCTCTTTCCCCCCCACACCTGTTGCCTCGGAGGATTTTACTCCAACTCTTTCTTGAGATTTTCTTTTTTTCTTCTGTGTCAGGCCTCGCGAGGTGAGGGGTCACCTGGAGATGAAGACTGCAGTGACTTTCCCTCTCAGTCAATGGAGGATGTTCGGTAGAGGGTTTCAGTGAAGGCAACTATGACTTACTTGCAGTACACGTTATTTTGTTTCTAATTACTCGAAGACCTCTATCTAAGACAAGAGTTCTGGTGGTGTTACACGGGACGTCTTTCCAATGGCTTCTGCATCCTAAGGCTGTGCTACTTCCTGGAGCAGGGGAAAGTGGACTCTCTTTTGAAATGAAACGTGCTTTGACGAGACTGAACTCCTGGTGATGCAACCTCTCCAAAAGTGACTTTTCACTCGCGGCGTAATCTCACGCAAGCGGATATATATATATGTGGACTCCCTCCTGTGGTTTAGCGGTTAGCGTTCCTGACAGCGATGCATTCACGGGCTGCCCAGGGTCGAGGGCATTGGTTCAAATCCTGGTTTTGGCAGTCGGTCCAGTCATATCCCCACTGTTAATCCACCTCTTGAGGTTGGTCGATAAAATGGGTACCTGGCTCAGGGTATATATGTGTGTGTGTGTATATATATATATATATATATATATATATACACACACACACACACACACAGAAACACAAGGGAAACGTAACACAAAAATCCTGAGCGCTTTCATGTATTACTACATCTTCAGAGGACCAGTTACAGAGCGAGAAAGTAGATACTATACAGGTTATGTATACAGAACTGCAGCAAACATGGGATGGGGTCGACTGACCTTGTAATTACAGAGTGGCGAGGTAGGCACAAGGTTCTGTGTGACCTTACCTCAGCCTAACCTTGACGTGGCAACTCCTGTATGACCTCAGTCAGGTAAGAACAGACAAAGTTGACTTGCGCAATGCAGCTTATACTCAAGAAGAGTTTAAAACCTTTCATTACCTCGAGCTTTCTTGCTGGACTTGGGTGCACCCCCTCACCTGATTTCGCGCTTGTAGCAACAAATAGTGCCACACATGACACATATGGCACCACTAGCCCCTCTCATTTTACATATGGCACCACTAGCCCCTCTCATCCTACATATGGCACCACTAACCCCTCTCATCCTACATATCGCACCACTAACCCATCTCATCCTATGTCCATTTTTTTTCTCCACAACCGACGAACTAATGTAAACTATTGGCATGTTTTCCTTTTTTTTTCCTCTCCCCCCCACAGTGATTTCAACACCGGCGACTGAAGAAGAGAAAGTGATGCGACACGTTTCAAGTTGTGGATTTGGTTCAGTCAGAGAGAGAGAGAGAGAGAGAGAGAGAGAGAGAAGCTGACATCTCGCGTTTCCCTTGTAATTACTTGACGAGGAAGGATCGTAATTGTTTAAGTGAGAGTTACTGTACGAGGGGGAAGGCAGATGGATATATATACATGTCTACCCATCCGTGATCGATCTGTTTTCTTGCGATAATAGTCACAGTAATAACAAATATAATGATTATGATAATGATATTATACTGTGAAGGCAAAGTTGTGCATGCTTGACGGTACAGTAGTCCCAACACTGTTGTAATGGTGCGAGTTTTGGGCTCTGAATACAAAACGACGCAAGAGGGTTGAACGTGGTGGTAATGAAATTCAAGAAGACGATATGTGGAGCGAGTAGCAGTGATCCTATAAGGTAGGAGGCAAGACATGGTAAGAGAGAGAGAGTACGCGATGAATGACAAAGACCGCACCAAGTTGTGCTGAAATGGTTTGGTAATATTGAGAGGATGAGCGAAGAGAGACAGACTTTGAGGCTGACAGTGAAGTGGGGTGGATTGGATGTGAGGTTGGGGGGGAGAAGCCTTAGAACATTAAGGAGGGTGAAGGTCGTGCAGAGGAGGGAGAGAGAGAGAGTTATATGGTTTTGGTATACAAGGAACGACACGCTATCAAAGGGCTTAACCAGGCATATGGAGGGAAAACGGCAGTACGGTCTATTGCGACTGGCATGAAATACAGGCTCTTCTTTGCCTATCGCCAAAGGCTAAATGATGAAGCCTACTATGGAAGGGAAACGATAGGGATGACTAAGTGGTGGGCTATCATCCCACTCCCCCTCACACCGCCAGCCGAAGCAGGACGACGACGACATCCACCGCCCAAGGGATAGGGGACGACCAAAGGGACGACCTAGGGGGAAGGGCTACGTCCAAGGGGTACTTGATGATGTGCAGTCGTCCCCTCACCCTTTTCTATCTCCCTTTCCCCTCTTACAACACCAGCAGAAGCAAGGACGACGAAGACGATGTCCAGCCAAGGGAGAGGCCACGACGAAAAGGACACCTAGGGGGAGCTAGGGAGAAAGAGAACGACAAAGGGGATGACTTAAAGAAACACCTACTAGGAGTGAGGCAGAGACGTAGAGCGACAAGCCAGCGACCTCTCCGACAGGGGGGAGAAATTACGACTGTCGCGAGAAACGACCAACCAAAGACGACGACCAAGGAGCGACAAGTGGGGACGAACGGTGATGATAAAGATAGAGGAACAAGTAGAGGGAAGGTTGAAGAAAGGAACCGAGGAGAGGGAACAATTTTCACAAAGTCGATTATTTGAAATTATATCTTTGTATACAAGTCATTTTTTATAAAACACACACACTCACAGTCGATACAGACAGCATACATAAATGATTCAAGTTGTATGATGGCAGGGAATGTTTAAGACATGGGACCCCACAGGTGTAAAATTCCTTTCGAATACAGAACAAATAGGTAATTACACACACACACAAAACCTACATAGCACTGTTTCCCTGCAACCTTCAGCACCGCATTACCATTCCGAATACAGTACAGTTCAGCGTTGTATTTATACAATGGACTGGAGTGTACCGTACTTTTGAAGCATCTCTCTCTCTCTCTCTCTCTCTCTCTCTCTCTCTCTCTCTCTCTCTCTCTCTCTCTCTCTCTCTCTCTCTCTCCCCCCATTTTCCCTTTGCAACCTCCCTGTCCCTCCTTGGCAAAATACAACCCAGACTAAAAATGGGCGTGAACCATTATCCCCCCCCCCCCACAACGCCCCATTAGGCCGCTCGTATTTTTAATTTCCGACCCTCGATCCCATTGGCAGTCTTAGCTGGCCGCCTTGATGGAACGCCATCCTAAGACTCGCAATTCCATCCTAAGACTGAGGCGCGTACTACGTGAGCGAAGGCAAGATTCGCTCTTACATCCTGATGTGGGAAGCCCTTGTCTTCTTGGCATGGTTCTTGTGTTAAGGAAGGGCATACAAGACGCTAAGGGATTAATGTTAAAGGGTACCAGGATCTTTAAAGGATGGACTACGTCCCCAGACCTGGGGAGGCCAGTCGACTCCGTCCCCAGAGAAGACTCCTCTTTTATTTCAGTGGGATGAAGAGAGTTAGTGGGTCTAACATAGAATATTTTAATGGTGGTTTGATAAGTGTTAATGGGCATACAGCTTGATATTTTTAATGTTAATAGGCCTGCGAGTAAAGTTGACGAGTCTCCCATCATGTGATGACTGGCTTGGGATGAATTAAAGTTTATATATATATATATATGCTTTATCGAGATTATTCAGTTTACTTCCATTAATATTACAATTATTTTCTGTCTACGATTTGCTCCATTATTATTATTCCTTCCTATGGTGATATCATCATCTGGTCTAGCTTCGCCACCTTCTCTCTCCCTCTTGTCTGTACACTGCCTCCGTGTGTCTTACCATCATAGTAAAATTTTCGGCAGAGGTACTCGTAGGTAACCTCTCTCTCTCTCTCTCTCTCTCTCTCTCTCTCTCTCTCTCTCTCTCTCTCTCTCTCTCTCTCTCTCTCTCTCTCTCACCTACAACTCGCCCCCCCCATCTACTCTTACCATATGTATCCTTCCATCGCTGTCGACTTCCACATCAACCCTCGGCATTTCTGCCCTTTGTTGCCTCGTTCCTAGGAAGCCGATCTACCTCATTCAAATTCTCTCTCTCTCTCTCTCTCTCTCTCTCTCTCTCTCTCTCTCTCTCTCTCTCTCTCTCTCTCTCTCTCTCTCTCCACAGTGAGGATACCGAGCACAGATAACCTCATCCTGAAGATACCAGTTGTGTCACCTACAATCTATCCTTCCCATTGACCCTCCCTGTACCCTATCTATTCTCACCCACCACCAGTCCCATTCCTCCTCCACTCACCCACTAATAGCATCAATCTCCACCAATCCTCCTCCACCACCACCATCTCACCCACTTCTCAAAATCTCTCTCTCCTCTTGTATTGCCACCAGCTGCAGTCGAAGAGAAACGGGTCAGCCAATTCGAGTCGGGCAACGGCGTCGGAGAGCGGGGAGCTGCTGGAGAAGAAGGACAAGAAGGCGTCCTCCGCCCGCTTCACCATCTACAAGGTCAACAAGGCCAGCAAGAAGAAGAGGGAGAAGTCCTCCGCCAAGAAGGAGAGGAAGGCTACCAAGACCTTAGCCATCGTCTTGGGTAAGGTCACCACTAGACGCGTTGACACACACACAGACACATATATACAGAGAGAGAGAGAGGAAGGAAGGAGAGAGAGGGAGGAAGGAAGGAGAGAGAGAGGGAGGAAGGAGAGAGAGAGGGAGGAAGGAGAGAGAGATAGATAGATAGATAGAGAGAGAGAGAGAGAGAGAGAGAGAGAGAGAGAGAGAGAGAGAGAGAGAGAGAGAGAGAGAGAGACCGCCCATCGCCAAAGCACACTAGTTATCTGCCTCTTCATTATATAACTTTGAGCTTGTTTTCATTTCCAGCAGTGTGTGCAATATGGAACTGTTAGTGCGTTCAGTATGGCATACCAATTATCAGTATGTTTACACGACATTTCTTTGCATAATTGGTATGTCAATGACCTATTTGTTCAGTGTGTTAGGCCAATTATTTTCGTAAGTTACCACTGTGTAATTGTAATTAAGTAATTACAGTTATAATTGTGGAATTACATTTCATGAATATTCTATGGATTTTTGTTGTGATGGAGCAAAATTTTGCTCTGTGGTATACTGCAGATAAAGTATACTGTCGTTACACTTACAGACTTTCCTCCCCTGACATTATACTTACAAATATACTTTTGGTCATTCTACTTTTTTCAGACTTACTCTTCATTACATTTAGAAACACTCAGCCAGCATACTTAGAAAAGATTCAACCATCATACTAACTAGAATCAGTCATCATACTCGAGACACGTATTTTCTGTCATGGCACAAAGTTTTACTCACTCGTTATAAGCGAGACACTTATAGTCTGTCATTATACTTAAGGACTCTCTCTCACTCTCTCTCTCTCTCTCTCTCTCTCTAAGAAATTTACTTCAGTTGATAAACTTATTCTCGGTTATTATATTTAGGAAACTTATTAAACGTACTGTCATTATACTTAAAAGACTTACTTTCTGTCTTTAGATTAAAAAAAGCCATCCTACTTACAGACATAGGATACTTCCTAACCACAGCTCATGTCTTCTATGTAGTACATAGCAGCTCCCGTCAACGAAACCCTTCTAGCCTTATGTCTGTAGGTTTCTACCATGATGTTGATTACGACATGCCTCTTAGGACTCGAGTTTCATTTTTCCCTATATATATATGCCTGTTCTCAAACCCGGCAACCCGGCTCCCTGTGGAACTGACTGCCACTGGCAAGCAAGGAGGGCACACTGTCATGGGCTAAGTGAATAACAACGCGCTCCTCCACTGAAACCTCGAAGCCTACTCTGAAGTGTCAGTGGTTCGAGTCCTACTGGTACAGGTGCCAAATTTATATATATATATATATATATATATATATATATATATATATATATATATATATATATATATACACACAGTTAAAAGACGAGTTAATTTGGACTTTATGAGAATGTCAGAAACAGGATTATGTAGAAGAAATACGGCATATGTAGGTTAGAAAGTGTGTAGAGAATGACGTGGGGATGAGGATGTGGACTACATCACGTAAACAGGTCTTTGCAGGCACACGAACCCTGGTCATAGATAACCAGGTCAATCCAGTTTGACCTGTTAAGATTCTCTAATTCTATATTGCGAATCGTTCATTAACCTGCTTCACATATCCCTAAGAAATTCTATCAGTGACGATTCATCTGTATCAACGTTCTTATTCCTTTCAGTTAACATTAAAATTTCTTTAGTTGAAAATGAAATGGACTAAAGCATTTATCATGTTAAGGGAAAGACAATTACATATGTCGATCTTTAATTCTAATTGGAAAATTGAACTTTATGTCACTCGGCTGTGGGAATCAGACTTGGATTGTGTTTGACCAAATCATCCTTGCTAATCTCAGATGCAGATTAGGATATGCGAAGTTGTAGAGGAGGAATGAGGGAGAGGGGAGGAGAAGAAGACATTGTTTGACAAGAGACGGAGAGACAAGGAGTACCAAATGTGAACAGAAAGGAAATGAAGTGATGTGGGAAGTGAGGCTGGCATATGATTATTGACCATCAGGAGCGATGTGATGATGCGGGTGCAGATGGGGGAAGAAAGGGAGAGCGAAAAGAGGGAGAAAGAATCGGTAAAGGGAAACATAAGTAGGAATGGAAAGAAAACAATGTGTTAAGGAGGGGGAAGGGAGAAGGAAAGAAGGGACAAAGAGAGGGAACCACATTCACAAGAATGAGATGGGTGCAAAGAATATGAGTAGGAATGGAAAGATTATATAGATGATAACAAGAGATGTAGAAAGATATGATAAACGAAGAGGGAGTGTCGGCGAAACTGATTTTAACGAGAAGAAATACCCAGGAGATTAATGCTTCAATATATATATATATATATATATATATATATATATATATATAGAGAGAGAGAGAGAGAGAGAGAGAGAGAGAGAGAGAGAGAGAGAGAGAGTGCATACGTGTATCCATGTATAAGTACGTAGGAATTTGCATGATAACGTGTATGTGTGTGTACTTTTGCAATTTATGTATATACTGTCTATAAACATCATTGAAATATACATCGTATCTATAGACTTTAAACCTGATGGAAGCATTAAGAAACCATTCGTTTGTAGATGCAAATGATAATGAAAGTGAATTAACAAGAAAAATGAGGTGGTTCAGTGTGAATGCTGGTATTGAGAGTGTATCAGAGGGAAATGATTGGGAAATAATTAGGAAGGAGAAGAAGGGGAGAGTAACGGGTAGAATGAGATGAATAGTGACAGGGGCGAGTGAGGTGGTTGGTATTGAGGCAACAGTAGGGGAGACGAGGCCATACGGCAAAATGAATGGAAAGATGGAACCCAGATACATAATGTGTAGGGGAAGGGATGATCTGTCCTCGACATCTGAACAAGAAATCTGTGTGTGTATGTGTATATATATATATATATATATATATATATATATATATATATATATATATATATATATATATATATATATAGAGAGAGAGAGAGAGAGAGAGAGAGAGAGAGAGAGAGAGTACTATTTGCAGTTAGATATTTGTACCGTGTGCATTCCTGTGTGTGTGTGTGTGTGTGTATTATGAAGCAGTATACCAGCGCAGGGCGGAGACAAAGAGACATATTGAAGGTCCAGTTTCGTGATCATGATTAGGACCGGGTATCAGAGGTCATCAGCGGGCCTATACAGCCGTAAGGTGTGGAAGGGAAGAGGAGAGGAGAGAGGATATATACGAGGGAGGAGGATGACAACAGGGAAATGGAACCATAATGTGGATACACACAGTGAGAGGACCAGACAAAACGAAAGGGGGAGAGAGAGAGAGAGAGAGAGAGAAGGAGAGAGAGAATGATCCATATATGAAGGTAGATCATACACTCCACTGTTGAGAAATTCATTTATCCCTGGATCCAAAACTTTACATTTGGTCTGGTTATGCTCAAGATTTTCCTGTAATTTTTGAACAATAAGGTGTCCCACTTCGAGGTCAAAACACTGTGGAGCTACTGCAGCAAGTAGCACGCGGTTTAATATCACCTTTATCTGATGTGAAACTACTCTACTTACCACATTCAAGCCTCATTCTCAAAGACTTAGAGAAGACAAACCCCTCTAGAGCTTCAACATTACACTCCACAGTGGACAGTTCAAGCCGCCAGGTTGGACACAAAATAGCAAAGGCGCAAAGGCTTACGGAGAACAGTGGACTGCTCCCGCTAAGCTTACCACTCTACCCAGAGACGCGAAACTTCGAGTCGCTATCGTCCAATCAGAATGGGATCACAGAGGAACGTCTTCCTACTGAAGTAGGAACGGTGCACGAAATGAAGTTTCTTGCTCTTCCAGAGGATCAGCGCCACTCTGATAAAGATTCTGGCGATGTCATTGCTTATCTGACGTTTAAGCTGTTGGGGTCTTGGAACTGTGAAAGTTCTGTCGCCAGCATGTTGTTTGATGCTTCAGCAGCATCCAACACAGGCCATATCACTGCAGCCTGTGTCACAACCCACCAACGTCTAAACCGGGCATCATCTCGGTGAGGTCACACGGTCTCTTGTGTTTGATGACCTACAAATGGAAATTTCAAAGTTTCTAGGCATTAACCTCTTTCTCCAGGGTTTGCAAGAAATTTGAATTAATATCACTGATGGGGTGAGCCACTTCCACAGTTTGATGCAACTGTATTCAGTTAAGTGGCACTCAATCTGTTTGAGGTATGTAGAGCCATTTTTTTACAACCTTCCCGTTCAGAGCTCTCATTCCAGAGATATCAATATAGAGAGTTTGATGCACTATGTATAGTGTTTCTCGATGGAGAAGTGGCTGACCAACAAATCTCCCTCGAAGTACCTATGCTTTTTACAAGGCCTCATTGATGTCAGAGGTACTGCATTCCCTTTAAATCTGCATCCTTGAGAAACAAAAAATATTCAGCAGCTACCACCACTTGGCTCTATCACCATAGGGAACGAAGTGTCAAAAGCTAGGGACTTCCTCATTTTTGCAGCACTATAGTTCTTAGTGGATGACCTTACACGTCTCCTATGGATGCACCATAGCACTTATGAGCTGTTCCAACCTCTACTGAAGTATGTGGCTGTAAACCCGTTGATCTCCAAGATTGCAATGCGTGCACATCAACGGCTTCTCTAGTACCTGACTGCCGAGATGGTGCCTCTTGCACATTTTTCAGCAACAAAATGCCAACGGAAGAACGTCGTGTCACTTGCCAACAGTCTCATAGCAATCAAAGCAGACAAATGGTCCAAAGCACGAGAACACTTCAGAATGGGATTCAGGAAGCCTAAATTTCCCTCTCCTGTCATTCTCGACAACACTCGCTGGTTGGTTGAGAGTCCTGGTTCACATTTCATGCTTTTCAGCTCGACCTGAAAAGTCCTTACAGAAGATGCTGAAGACTAGCAGGTGTCTTCTGCGTACTAGACGTCTGCAGTCAACTTTAAAGCATCAGATTTCATCAACGACCTTGGATTCAAAGTCGGTTTAGAACATCTTTCGTCATCGCAAAGAGTGAAGACCACTACAAGAGTGTACTCAAAGGTGTCAAAGTGGATCACAAGATGGTCTCGAACCCGCGCAAACGATATCAAGTGTAACTTAGATGTTTGACGGTGTGACTAGTGTGTTACCATTGGAACTAATGCTTCGAAGGTAGATCTGTTATAGTGAAGAATTTGATTTTGATGTACACTTAGAGCGAGAAAATCAAACTATGTAGAACTGAAGTGCTCCCAAAGTAAACAGTGAGCGTTGCTGATTTTTCTTAAAGATAATTATGCGTTTCCTAAGAATTTTGTCAGCAAGTGTACCCGTGAAGATGGTGGAGTATAAGCTATAAATAGTATAAACTGAAATTTCGAAAAAAAAAAAGTAATGTAAAAGGCTTTATCAAATCAAATGTTTTCCGTAATTTTGTTTCTGCATTTACGCTGTTTGTGTGTGGGACACAGATGCCCAAACTGACGTAAACTTCACGGAATTTCTTCATGCTCGAAACGAAACGAGAAAAAAAAACAATACGATCCAGGTTCAAAGATCATGCAGTGAAAATGATAAGATATGAAGATAAGACGAAAAAGGTATAGGAAAATGAGGCAGAATTAAGACAGACAAGCAGGGAGAAGTAGTGAGAACAGAGAGGAATCCAGAGGAGATACGAAGGATACAAGGTGAATATGTGCTGGTAAAGGAGATATGAAACAACAGATGAGGAAGCAGGCGACCAGATGAGATGATGTAAAGTAAAAACGATTTGTAAACGAGAAAATAAGACACGGAATCATATGTCATGGAAAATTTAATAAGCATGAATTGTTGGTTTAAAGAAAATAGAAGTTATGAGCATCAATTAATCGACTTTAGAATGGAAGAATGAAACAAAGGAAGATAAAGGTCAATGTCAAAGGTTCCAAAAAAAAACAAAAGACGAAAACGAAAGCGCAACGAAACTTAGGCGAGAGAATGCGAGAAAGACAAGAATATGAGCGGGACAGTACAAATGGAAAGTGTAGGAAATGGGAAATGAGAGAGGGAATACAAATGATAGAAAAGTCAGATGTGATATGTGGCCAACAAAGCAGCGAATAACAGTGATGGGGAAAGGGCGAGAACAGAGGAGACGTTAAAAGATGAAAGTAAAAAGAAAAAAAAAAGATAGGTGTGAGAGGCATCACAGGAAATGGAGAGAGAGAGAGAGAGAGAGAGAGAGAGAGAGAGAGAGAGAGAGAGAGAGAGAGAGAAGAGAGAGAGAGAGATAATTACATACGAGTGCGTACAAGGAAATACTTCAGAGAGAGAGAGAGAGAGAGGGACGGGACCAAAGGATACGGGAAGAAAAAATGTTGACTGCTGGTGAAGAGTAGGACAGGGTTGGGGTGGGTGGTGTGGGATGGGGTTGGGGGGTGAGGGTGGACGACGACGATCACCCTCCAATTACCAAATGCCGGGAAAAACTAATTTAGCGGAAGAGGTAAAGATTGGGGGCTCTCGAGGGTTGTTTTTTTTTTTTATATTGGTCAGCGAGTAGGGCGTAACCCTGCTAGCGATGAGGAAGCTGCCGGCAGACACCACCCTCGAAGAGACAAACTCGGTTGGTACTCCTCCGTATGGCGGTTAAGTGCCCCCCGAAACCAGAGGTATATACTCTGTGGCTCTACTCTCAAGCCTCGAGAGGTGATTGATCCGCGCTACCTGGCTCTACTCTGGGCAGGGATCCAAAGAGGTGGTTGATGAACTGGCTGCCTCTACTCCAAAGCTCGAGAGGTAATTGATTAGCTACCTGGCTCTACTCTGGGCAGGGATCCAAAGAGATGGTTGATGAACTGGCTGTCTCTACTCCAAACCTCGAGAGGTAATTGATTAGCTACCTGGCTCTACTCTGGGCAGATGCCCTAAGAGGTGGTTGATGAACTAGCTGGCTCTACTCCAAGCAGGTACCCCGAAACCAGGGGACTTATTATACTATCTGGAACCGTTTCAAGCAGGTGTCCTAAAACCATGACAGACTGGCTGGCACTGTTCCAAACAGGTGCTGCAAGACCAGGATTTAATGTAGGCTGGCACTGTTCCAAAGCAGGTGCTCCTAGACCAGGACTTAAAACTGACTGACACTATTCCAAAGCTGGTGCCCCAAGAACAGGACTTAAAATTGACTGTTACTATTCCAAATAGGTGCTCCAACACCGCAACTTTTAAAACTGGCTGGCACTGTTCCATAGCACTTGCCCCAAGAGTAGGGGTCAAACTGACTGGCACTCATCCAGGCAATTGCCGTAAGACCTGGACTTAAACCGGCTGGCACTCATCTAGTATGCCACCATGACGAAGGAGGAAACTGTCGTCGTGAAGTGTATCCAAGTTCAGAAATCTAAGCTTGAGGCGCTGTCGGTTGTTCTTGGGGAAATTCTGGGGAAGTTATAAGCTTATCCAGGCTTGAAGACTAAACTGAGAACAAGCTTGAGCACTAGTGGCACGATGTTCCATGTAGACAGCTAAGGAACGGAAAACACACTTGCTTAGAAGGAGAAAAAGAATGTGATTATTTTTGCTGCAACTAGTAAAAAGATAAGATTCCCTTTAAAGTATACTCTACTCATTGTACCATTTCCCTCTATCCTCACTTACGAGATCTTCTTTGATCTCTCGTTTCTTTCAGCTTTATATCTTGTCTTCCGTATTATAGTACTTTAAATACCAGGGGCCACTCCAGACATGTGAACAATACTCCATGATATGGAGCATAAAACACTTATAGATACGAAATACTCAATATAATCACAGCATCTTTCCAATTTTATCTTATGATTTATCAGTCTATGAAATAAATCTATCTGTTCTTTCATCTATCTGAACAAGGAATCGGGTACATGTTGCTTGTGGCAGCAATAGATATTCTGAGGGTGATCGCTGACGAATGATCAACAATGTGTTCTTATCGCCATGTCCATTCCTGTACTAAACCCTCAGGCTAGTCACTTGCATATATATTCGTCTCTATAAGACACGCTGGCAGTGGCTTCCCTAATGGCTATGTCAACCTAAGTATCTTATAACGTCTTGGAGAGATTACTACTTAATACGTTTTATATAAGTAATCAGTTATAGCTTAAACTCGGTGCCTGTACACCCAAATAAACCAAACAATCAACCATTTCTGCCTTAAATTCCTTGTACAGTCACCTTACACACTAAAACCTTACCATTACGTACTTCAAAACTCGAGTACCCTATACACACATCCGACCCAAAATGACACCTTCAGTTCTCTTCCTCCCCCTCCCCGAACTTCATCCAACTCTCTCTCTCTTACATCCCCTACAGGAGCGTTCCTCGTGTGTTGGGTGCCATTCTTCACCTGCAACATCGTGAACGCGATCAGCAAGAAGACCGAGAATCCTAGCCTCGAACCCGGGATGGCCATCTTCGTGCTCACCACCTGGATCGGCTACATGAATTCCTTCCTGAACCCCGTGATCTACACTATCTTCAACCCGGAGTTTAGAAAAGCCTTCAAGAAAATCCTCATCTCCCAGAGTTAGCTGGGAGGGTAGCGGAGGGCTAACTGTGTGTCTGTGTGTACGTGTGTGTGTGTGTGTGTGTGTAAATCTGCGGCTTCAAGATCCTCTCATCTCCCAGAGTTAGCTGGGAGGGCAGCAGAAGGCTACTGTTTGTATGTGTGTGTGTGATTCTGCGGTAGGGGTCTGTATATCTATCTATCTATCCATCTTATCTATCTATCTTATCATCCACTCGAATCCCAATTTTCATGGGGCGAATCAGGAACATACAGCCTCTTTCCTCTTCATTCACTATACAAGTATAATTTTGTATTAAGGCTTGATATATATATATATATAATGTTTTAGTGTTAACACTTTTTTTACATTATTGAAAAAGGACCAGCTAGCTTCATGTGTTGACTATTTTAAGGGAATCTAAACACCCACTTTAAGGGTTCGATCATCCTCATGTGATGCAATGCGTTTCAGAGGAAAGGACGGCTCAGAAGGGCCAGGAACCAGTATGCTCTTTCTCTTACACACATATATTACTTCTGAGTTTTATCAGAGTCTGTCACTTGGATCCTATCTCCTCTAATATGGACACTGTGACTTGAAACGTTTAACCATCTATCTCCTGTTAGTGATTTGCGAGTCTTTTGTTATGTACACAAGTCATCAGAGATGTTGAGGGAATTAATCCAACGATGATTGGCATATTGGCCTTCCACTACACTCACCCACCCATCACCTCTCCAATCACTGATGCTGTCATTCATTACCATCTTTCAGCAAGGAATGACGTGGGAAAGAAATATTTTTCATTCATCTGGGAAAATTTGAGCTACATTTTTTCTTTCGAGAATTAACTACAGGAACCATACAACAAAAAAAAAAAGGATACGATTATAAGTAAAATAAGAACTTGTGATTACTATGGACACAGACGATTTCAATTCAAAACAAAATAGTGATCTACATTTCTGATTGATAATCTGATAGTACTATATATATATATATATATATATATATATATATATACTACTAACAAGACTTCAGTGGGTCTGTTTTCGAATCATGGACACGACACATACGCACGTGGTATTTTCATAATTACCCGATGATTAATTTCTATGGAAGACTCCAGGTGTTACCTAGAATCTCTTTCCAAGGGTTTCTTCAGCCCAGTGCTGTGCCACTTCTTGTGGCAGGGAAATGTGGACTCCGCTAAGGTAAGGAGCTATGCGATGAGATTGTACAGCCACGAGAATGGTGACTTCACCGGCTATGTAACCTCGATCAGGCCGAGTCCGGTAACATAAACATACATACATTATATATATATATATATATATATATATATATATATATATATATATATATATATATATATATATATATATTCACACACAAAGTGCATATGAATGCGCGCTTTCATTGAACATACAAACATCCACCATCCAGGATCGAACCCGGCACCCCTGCTTGGCTGGCGTAAGGTAGCGCGACTAGGTAAAGTGAAGGATGAGTGGTTCTACGTAAAGGTCGGTTTGGAGCAGGGCGTGATGATGTCACCATGACTGTTTAATCTGTTTGTGGGGGAGGTGGTGAGGGAAGTAAATGAAAGGATTTGGGAGAGAAAGGCAGGCCTACAACATGTTAAGGGTGAAGAGGGGCTGGGAGTTTAGTCTCTTCCTATTTCCTGATAAGGCACTGTTGGCAGATTCGAGTGAGAGACTGCAGAAGCTGGTTTTTGAGTTCGAACAGTGTGTGGAAGAAAGTTGGGAGTAAATGTTGATAAAAACATGGTTATCAAGCTTAACGGTGCGGAGAGCTTACTTGAATGGAGAACGAGGAAAGTGGAATGTCTTAGACACCTAGGAAAATATATGGCAGGGAATGGAACCATGATAGATGAAGCGAGCCCTAGATTAGGTGAAGTGATAAGGTCCCAGGCGCACTAAGAAGTGTATGGAAAGACAAGCGACTGCCATCGATTACAAATATGTATATTTTAGATGGTGTTCTGATGACGGTGGTGTATGGTTGCAAGGCGCGAGCCTAAGATTTAGAGAAAACTATGATAACAGGGTGGATCTGTTTGAGAACAATATATGGTGTGAAATGGGTTCTTAACGCTACCTCGCTAACGCGGGAAGTGGCGAATATGGAATATATATATATATATATATATATATATATATATATATATATATATATATATATATATATATATATGTATATGTGTGTGTGTCACTGGGCTTTACCTATTAAAGGCTACAGTGCAAGTGAAACGTCACCTTTCGAGTGGCTATAGTATTGGCGGGTCTAATTTCGTCAGAAAACTCGCTCCAAAGGAGTCTGCATTTCCCTGTTGCTGGAAGTAAATGCAGCCCTAGGATGTAGGAGCCTTTAGAAAGGATCTGGATAACACCAGGATTCCTCCAGTAGAAACCAGTTCTGGGTATCATGAAATTTGTTCTAGAGAGTTTATTTTACAAAATTCAGGAAACTGTTGAGAAGCAGAACCCACATTCCCTACCAAGAGGTTTTGGAGTTCGCACACTGAATGCGATAGATTGGCACACCTCTGATAGCTGAAACCTTATTTTCTGTCGTCTTGGATGAATCTAAATCACAAAAGGAAGTTTGTAGTTCGTTCGAGAAGGATGAGGTGAAGCTCCTTGTTCCCGAACATGCTATTAAAGGTTCCGAACATGTTATTAAAGGTTACATGTTAACGAACGAGACACGGTATCGGATCATGCTTCTGAATCTTCTAAACTATAGCCATATAAAACTCTTGTATACTGAAATCACTACTCGTTATCAAGTTTCAACTTCCCATATTCCCACGAATGCTTAGATTCGAGTTTTCAACAATCATAAAACGCGTGAGGTAACTGGTTGCGAAACTTTGGAAACTGCTTCGAGTCTCGACTCGAACCATTGATGTTCCAGACCGAAACTTAAATCTATCAACAACCATAAAGAGTAAATAGACACGAGACATTGGAATTTTAGGAGTAATTTTTTTTTATTATTATTATTATTCTTTAATACATGTTCGACATTTCCCGCGTTAGCGAGGTAGCGTTAAGAACAGAGGACTGAGCCTTTAAGGAAATATCCTTACTTGGCCACCTTCTCTGTTGTTCTCACTTGAAAAAGTAAAAATGGCGTAAAACCACAGACAGGCGGAGCCCGACAACGCATTGGAGAAAATACGACTATATACATGTCTCGTAGAATTACTTCGATAATCTCGAAGATCAGTTAAATTCTCGTAAATTTGACTTCATCTGATAACCGTATGGATTATGGAACTTTAAACTGGTATTTTACTTATTTAAACAAAATAAACCTGCTAATAAAGGACGGCTTTGAGACAATTGTCTCATTTATAAGTCAAAGTATTTTACTTAATTTATCTATTGATAAAAAGACATCCAATCTACACCATATATATACATGATCCCTTCTTAGTTACATTCTAGTTTCAAGTCACTTCCCACATACCCTAAAAACGAGATAGTCAGTCATTTACCTTCGTTAGGGTAGAATCTCCCTTTGTGGTACTTGCTACATCACAGGGTAGAGTCTCGTAGCTACGTCTCCCTGCCTTGTCAGATCGTAAGTTAGGTCTTGTAGGTACGTCTCTCGTAGCTGCTACTACTACTACTCCTAGCCTTAACAGGTCCCAGGATAGTTCTCGAAGTTACTTCTCCCTACAGCCTTACCCAAATTGTAGGATAGCTCTTGTAACTAGATCTTAGCATAGGTTCTCGTAGCTACGTCTCCCAAGCTTACTAGAAAGCAGGGTAGGTCTCTTAGCTACGTCTTTCATCCTCACATCGCAGGGCAGGTCTCGTAGTCACCTACGTCTCGCAAGTCTGACCAGTTCCCGGAGACAGGTCTCTTAGCCATGGCTCTATGGCTCTCTCTCTCTCTCTCTCTCTCTCTCTCTCTCTCTCTCTCTCTCTCTCTCTCTCTCTCTCTCTCTCTCTCTCTCTCTCTCTCTCTCTCACAACGTAAACGTCATTATGAGGATCCGTATTCTTCCCCTAACAACATTAAGAGCTTGCTTAACCGGTCCAAAGCAAAATGGTCCATGTACATAGAACCTGTTGTGTGTATCTGTCGACTCCATAGCATGTGTGTTAGTCCCCTCTCCTTATCCCTTGACCGCTGTTACTACTGATGTTTGCTACTGCTGCTCCTCGATCTGTAGCTGCCGCTGCCGCCGCCGCTGCTGCCCATACCACTGCCGCCGCCGTTGCCGCTGCCGCTTAAGCTCCCATCATGGTGACGCTTGGTACTCGAGTCTGCCGAGATGAATCTGGGTCTTCACGATTAGGTGAATCATAACTCCTACTCCGTCAGTGGAGATTCATCGGTGCCGTTTTGAATAGTAGATCATTATTTTGACGATTCCTCTCTGGTCTCGGCTTCACCGTCTTCAAACTCCGAGGCGAGGAGTGTGTTGATGGATGAAGCGGAGCGACCCCTGCCAGCAGCATCGTCTTCGATACTTCGAGATGAACGGCGGAGAAGCTTTGCAAAAGGGCGATACTATCGTGTAAATACCCTCTCATTCACCGTGACTCGCTCTTGGCTCCTCCTCCCACCACACAACAGACAAGACTACTCAA
The DNA here is from genome assembly GCF_036320965.1 of Panulirus ornatus. Lineage (NCBI taxonomy): Eukaryota > Metazoa > Arthropoda > Malacostraca > Decapoda > Palinuridae > Panulirus > Panulirus ornatus. The sequence continues at coordinate 8,748,345 of NC_092226.1, read as the reverse complement.
CTATTTTCAACCCATCGTCCTCATGACTCGTATTATTGACTAACAAACCCACTTAGTGCCCTTCCAACGAGACGAAGTACCCGTTCAGGACCAACTGGAAACACACTCTGGACTTCGAAGCTCAGACGACTCTCGATGTGCCCGAAGACATTACTCGTCTTTGGCCGGTTGACGCTCATTTGGTCATACCCTTACACGTACCCGAAAAGAAAAAAAAAAAAAAAAGGAGAGGTAAAAGCGAAAGACAAAAGACATTAATATCTGGATTACATCTTTTCTTTAACGTCTTGACCTCAATAGTACAACCCTTGAGCACGACGGTGCAACCCTTAAACACGACGGTACAATCCATGAGCACAACGGCACGACCCTTCAATGACGTTACAACACAAACACGGCGCTACGACCCCTTAAACACGATGGTACAACCCTTGAGCACGACGGTGCAACCCTTAAACACGGCAGCACAACCCTTGAGCACGATGGTACAGCCCTTGAGCACAAGGGTACAACCCTTGCACACGACGGTACAAGACTAGAACACGATATTACGACCCTCAAAACGACGGTATAACCCTTGAGGACAACGCTACGCCCCATAAACACGACGGTACAACCCATGAGCACAACGGTACGGCCCTAGAACACGATGTTGCAGTAACAACTCGAGCATGACGGTACGACCCTTTTGAGCACGACGGTACGACCTTTGGACACGAGAGCCTAGCGTTTGCCTTCACACACAAAACGGTACGGTCAAAGGCGAGGCTGATCACAATTTCCCAGGGATTGTACCGTACAGCTCAACGCTCATACCGCACTGGTCATTGCGTTAACCAGTCGTAACCTGCAGTGTTACTGACCCAACCCCCCCTCTCTCTCTCTCTCTCTCTCTCTCTCCTGCAATGAACTCTTATATAAAACATGCCACTGGTTCTGAACCGTAATACATTGGACAGAACTTAATAATCCTCAGATTTGCTCCATGAGTGACAAAAAAAAAAAAAAGAAGTGTTTCCTTGTCTCTACCTTCTTTTAAGGAGAATGTTATCAACGTATTTCGAGATGTTTATCCATGTTTTATTTGCGTGAATTTATAAAAAAAAAAGATTTTCTTGAGAAATAATCTTATGTAAGAAGAATAATAATGTGGTTATCTGTAGAGATATTCTGTACATAGCAGTTCTTATCGTTTCAAGTTAACATTTGCGATTCCCCTTCAAAGTCAAAACGCCAGCTTTAAGTCGTGAATTACTTATTAAGCTGGGTTAAGCTTGATCAACTCGAGTTCTTTTGGAATATTGCTTGATCAGGTTTCCATTTTCTTAATCCAGCACGCGCACACACTTATTTGGCAAAATCTACTGGTACATAAGCTAGCGAGAAAACAAGGAAGATGTGCGATTAGTGTGATAGAGGAAGAAAAAAAAATATATATATATTGCTTCTGGTGTGACAGAATCTTGAACTAATTTAAATGACTTCATGATAGCGTTAATGCTCCTCACAGTCTGTGGTATTCTGGATGACCCAAGCCAGATCTCTTAACCCCCTTTTCATCTATGTAACTCTTTATCAGTCGAAAACTATCTCTTTATTTTTTCCTTTTCGAACCAGAGCCTCGATCTTTGGCAACCGAGGGAGGGTTTGATAAAGACGCCCAAAACTACTCCCAAGTCATTTTTGATCCTTAACTATACAGATGTTGTGCAGTCATGCCTCTCCTGAAGTTCAGCCATGAAAGTCATGTAACTCAGGCAGCAGCTCATCATCTTACCTCCTCCCTCCTCCTCTTTTTAAATATGACATGTCCATAAACCATTTAATAAAAAAAAGTATATATATATAAAACATTATATCACTATCACTCTTAACAAAGGTGCTTGCTCTATGTATGTATGTATGTATCCTAGAGTCTATACATATATATAGTTTTTTTAAGATAAATATATAATGCTATATAATGCTTTGTTTTGCAGGAAGATTAGATTTTATATTTACAACAGAATATGTATAGTTCTACTTTATAACGTACCAGTACAGTTTTAACGATACACTTATGATGGACTTTCTCCCTTTGAGCACACTCGTCATTTGTGTGTGTTAGTATTACATGTATGTGTATATATATTATATATATATATATATATATATATATATATATATATATATATATATATATATATATATATATATATACATACACGTTTCTTTTCATAGCTAGATCGACGGGGTAATCTAAAAGGAGAAATTCCAAGTGGAGGAGAAAAAGAAATATATAAATCTGGGCCCTAGATATTGTACATAGTTCTTATAGTAACTAATCTCTGTGTACAAAATGTAACATGGATTGTACATAGCAGTGTAGTGTGTGTAGATGTAATGGCGAGAAAGAACATCACCACCTCTTAGTTTCTGTGCTTAGTTTCAACCCCCCCCCCCCCCATCCAAAAAAGCCTCGTATATTATGTGTATCCTCAATTTATCAATAAAAAAAATGGATGCTTGTACAATGACGTCTTTCATTTTGTCCTGTTCTCAGTTGAGAGAGAGAGAGAGAGAGAGAGAGAGAGAGACCATGTCTACCCCGGTGTCAGAAATATCATCACATCAAACAAATGGTTAAAAAGACATCAAATCAACTAAATGAAAATAAAGGTAATGTTTAATGGTGAAAGTTAGGAGCAACGATGTTTACCACAAGAATTCAAATTCAGAAGTTCTAATATTAGAAGGTTGTACGAGGTGACTGACACCTTGAAAGATATAAGATAGACCGGGTAACAGTATTATACACTTGGCGCTCCCCAGGACAGTGATGTAAAATCTTCTTTTGGTAAGTAATACAGGAAGGGAGGATTGCCAGGCACCCGCCCCAGCCCCTTTTAGTTACCTTCTACGACACACACACAATAACGTCGGTAGGATTCTTTCTCCACTATATCCTGGGATAATATACAATTATATATATATATATATATATATATATATATATATATATATATATATATATATATATATATACACACAAACATGTACACATTTTTTTTGTCGTCATCCATTCTCGGCGTTACCCCGGCCCACAGTTAACAGCATCTTTACCCTAAGCAAAGGTTGACATCCAATTAACGTGTGCCTAACCGTCCATATGCAAAGTATTGTTGGTCAAGCAAGGTATGGGGCGAGAGCTACGCGAGAATGTGGCCTCCCACAGATAAGTTTTTCAAGTATGGGGTTAAAACATGTATAGACAGGATCAACTTATATAAAGTAAGTCAGACTATGTTTCAAGAGTCGTGTGTGTGTGCTTGAACGTAAGCGAATATCTACATGTTTTATGATCATTGAAAATCTTTTCGTCTAATTCTAGTTAAGTAACTTATCGAATTCTATATAAGTAACTATGACCTTGGATATGGGTATTTTGCGAAATGGACGGATGCTTGCGGAATCAGTGAAGAACTCTGTACATGGATCAGAAACTGGCTTACCGGAAGAAAGCAGTGTGTAGTACTAAACGGCGAAGCCTCAGGTTGGCTAGACGTAACGAGTGGTGTGCCACAGGGGTCGGTCCTAGGCCCAATTCTTTTCATGATATACATTAATGACCTAGAACTCTAATTCTCCAAATTTGCTGACGATACTAAAGTAGGAGGTAGAGCTGTAAACAGTTGGGACTGCGAAACGATTCATAGAGATCTTACTAAAAGAGTGGTCAGACATATGGCAAATGAAGTTTAATGTAGACAAGTATAAAGTTATTTACTTTGGAGACAAGAATATACGTTTCGACTACAAACTACTCGGAAACACCAACTAAAGTAAATGAAGAAAAGCATGAGTTTGAAGGACACTAAACAGTATCAAGCAGCAAGTAAAAAAAGGCAACCAAATGTTAGTTATCATAGCCAGGAACATAGATTTCATGATACCAGAAAATTCTCGGACTTTACAATTGTCCAGCAAGACTTCACCTTGAATACGCAGTCCAGCTTTGGCCCCCATCTATAAAAAAAGATGAAAGATTAGAACAAGTACAAAGACGCTAGTCAAAATTGATCCCATCCCTTAGAATTCTTGCATACGAAAAGAGGCTAAAACGATTGGCTCTCTTCTCCCTTAAAAAACGTAGACTTCGCTGCGACTTAATCCAAGCGTTCAAAATTCTGAACAGGTTGGATAAAGTAAACCACGAGCATCTTTTCGAAATACAAGAAAATGCGGTTACCAGGACAAATGGAATAAAACTCAAAGCTAAAAATGTATAGTTCGGAGGTGGGTAAAGTTTCCTCTCCTGTAGATGTGTTGAGCATTGGAATAAGTTATCGTCAGACTTAGTGGACTCTAAAACTAATACTTTCAAAGGTCGTTTAGACAAATATTCTATAAATTCAGGTATACTTGAAAAAAAAACGCCAGAAGTAAACGTATAAACGACAGCGGTAACGGGGGCACGAAGACTGTGCAGCAGCGGAAAGTCGTTGATAAAAGTACAGAGCGGAATTACATTTTTTAGTGAAGTTGAATAATGATATTTTTTTTCAGAAAAACTAGTTGTGGGCCAATCAGTGCTCCAGTTGTCTGTCTTTCTCATGCAAACTCATGGACACAAATGCCCCCTCCTGTTCCTTCCCTGCGGGCTCTCTCTCTCGCTCGCTTGCTCTCTCTTTCCCACGCGTCCCCTCTCCTCTCCCTCCACTGTCAGGTTTCTTCGACCATATTCTTCCCCCAAAGACATTATTTCCGTTTCCTCAGCCACTCATTTTTCCATGTAATCTCCACAAAATTTACGTCCTCTTTCTCTCTCTTGCTTCCCTCATTCCTCTCTCTCTCTCTCTCTCTCTCTCTCTCTCTCTCTCTCTCTCTCTCTCTCTCTCTCTCTCTCTCTCTCTCTCTCTCTCCGCGAACCCTTGAAGATGACGGCTACATTGCATTCCTCTAGAATGAAATCGTGAGGAAAATGAGAAAACGTAAAGGGGAGGGGGGGGCTTGGTTGCATATTACAGTAATAACGGGAGCCAAAACTGTGTCAGACCAGAGTGCCACTCGTTTGGTGGAGTTTGGGAGAGTTCAGAAAGACACGAGGCATTTGAGGTAATGTGGCGTCACGTGTACTAAAATGGGTACTGATTCGATGCGAGAGAGAGATATACCACTGTGATATGCTTGCTTACTTGCAGGTCAATGGGCGGACATCATGGGAGTTCCGGGAAAGAAATTAAGATAGCTGGAGAAGAATTGAGGAGCAATTTTAAAAAAAGCAATGGGGGAGCAAAAAGAAAGACGAGAGCAACGAAGGAGAAAAGAAAATGTATTAGAGTTAAAAAGAATAAGAGCAGAGAAAGAGGTTCAATGATGATGTGGAAAGAAATTCGTGAGACTTGATAGGGAAGAATGAAAGAGGTTCAACGATGGTGTGGACACATTCGTTAAGCTTCACAGCGAAAAGCTTCCTCTTTATTGACCCTTAATCCATTTTTCATGTTGCAGAATATTGTGATAATTCTTTTTGAACAAGTGGTACCCAAATCTGAAAATATCCTTTAAGTACACACACACACACACATATATATATATATATATATATATATATATATATATATATATATATATATATATATATATATATATATATACTTGTCGCCATTACCACTGCAGCGCCGCAAAAAGACGAAATAAGGCTGCATCAGCTCGCATCCATACTCTAGCTGCATGTGTAATGCATCGAAAGCACAGCTCCCTACCCATATCCAAGCCCCATAGACCTTTGCATGGTTTAGCCTGAACCCTTCACATTCCCTGGTCCAGTCCATTGACAGCACGGCGACTAAGTACTAAGTAGTTCCAATTCACACTAACCCGTGCACGCCTCTCACCCTCCTGAATGTTCAGACCCAAAACGTTCAAACTACATTTCACTCCATCCATCCATCTCCAAAAATTTGTTTCCCTGTTCTCCTTACTCCCACTACTCCTGACATACATCCTCTTTGTCAATCTATCTTCACTCATTCTCTCCAATGTCCTAACCATTTCAGCACACTCTCCCTCAGCTTTCTCAAGAACACTATGCTACCACCCATCTCTTATCCTTTCATTACGTACTGGACCAAATCGCTTTACACAACATATTCTCAAACAGATAGAGGGATCAATCCGAATTCTTGGACTTTAAATGTTATCCTAAGAATCACAGTTTATAACACTGTACTAAGATGCTCTTTAAACTCGATGTTAAGACGAAAATCCTACAATGGCATGAATATGAAAAAAATACATATATTCTGGCTCTTTAGAGAAAATCAGGGGTATGACGCGTTTCGGGTCGTTACCTCTTACTGCCATTAGAAAGGTGGGCAGTAATGACCACTGGAAAGCATGATGTAAAAGGAGATAGACAAGAGACTAAAGGATGCACAGGGTAATGCATAATGCCTCTCTTTCAACTGGGAGACACACAATGATGAGGGAATTATCTAGGCAACAGTGAGGACAAGAGTGAGTCGATAACAACACAGCAGGTAGTTGTTGATCACGCCTTTGTCCTACTTGATTGCATGATTATAACTATCGGGCATTAAATTAATGGCATATATCGATTGGATATTCTCTAGGGTGGGTAAAGAACATTGGACTGCTAAAGTAACTCTCATCACCTTTGCTACTAGAGATACTGCTGTGGCGAAGCATTTGCTTTGATATATCAACCCTCCTACAGCCAAGGTTCGACCCCAGGACCTTATGCGTGTAGGCGGGAGAGCTAAAGCTAGGCTAGCTCTCCCGCCTACACGCATAAGGTCCTGGGTTCGAACCCTGGCTATTGGAGGGTTGCGTGTCTTATGAAAGTGCGCGTTTATAAGCATTATATTCGTGCATATATATATATATATATATATATATATATATATATATATATATATAATGTATATATATATATAAGGAAGTCGAGAACATTATCTCGGAAAGCAAAAATGGGTATGTTTGAAGGAATAGTGGTTCCAACAATGTTGTATGGTTGCGAGGCGTGGGCTATGGATAGAGTTGTGCGCAGGAGGATGGATGTGCTGGAAATGAGATGTTTGAGGACAATGTGTGGTGTGAGGTGGTTTGATCGAGTAAGTAACGTAAGGGTAAGAGAGATGTGTGGAAATAAAAAGAGCGTGGTTGAGAGAGCAGAAGAGGGTGTTTTGAAATGGTTTGGGCACATGGAGAGAATGAGTGAGGAAAGATTGACCAAGAGGATATATGTGTCGGAGGTGGAGGGAACGAGGAGAAGAGGGAGACCAAATTGGAGGTGGAAAGATGGAGTGAAAAAGATTTTGTGTGATCGGGGCCTGAACATGCAGGAGGGTGAAAGGAGGGCAAGGAATAGAGTGAATTGGAGCGATGTGGTATACAGGGTTTGACGTGCTGTCAGTGGATTGAATCAAGGCATGTGAAGCGTCTGGGGTAAACCATGGAAAGCTGTGTAGGTATGTATATTTGCGTGTGTGGACGTGTGTATGTACATGTGTATGGGGGGGGGGGGTTGGGCCATTTCTTTCGTCTGTTTCCTTGCGCTACCTCGCAAACGCGGGAGACAGCGACAAAGTATAAAAAAAAAAAAAAAAAAAAAAAAAAAAAAAATATATATATATAATGTATATATATAATGTATATATATATAATGTATATATATAATGTATATATATATATGCCTTAATCTATGCTACGAACTGACCAGACAGCTAAACCACAACCTCCAGCAGCCGACCTCGCCAGACATTACCCTTATTCCACCATTGCCAAACACAAGGCCGCCACCTGAAGATCGCTACGCGAGCTGCTCCCTCACCACTCACCTATTCTGGTAACGCCTCATCTGGCCAAGGCAAGCCCCAAAGCCACCAAATAACATTACATGCGCTACAGTGAAGCAGACTGCCGCTTACAGGGAATGAAATCCACGGTCCAGACCTTTACGATATATGATCTTTCATCCACATCTCGTGCTATTAGCATTCTATCATCGTCTCCAATCAAGCCACCAAGAAACATACGTATCACAAGGACTCAGAAAACATTCTAACCAAAAAAGGACTCTTCCTTTACGAGTAAATCACGTAAATCAAAGAAATATGCTTGGCCGAAAACCCACTCACTATCAAAACAGATCTTGGAGACAAATTCAAACATTAAAAAACGCCATCAATAGTTTGATCACTGTGAAGCATAAAAGAGTAGACTTATGAATTCTTTATGTCAAACTACATCAATAGCACTATATTACAGCATGTGGTAACATCAGTAACACTTTTACACCACGTGGTAACTTCAGAAAGTCCGAGCTAGGAGGTCGAAATGAACTCGTACAAAATAAAGCAAGATCATTGCGTTCATTATTTTTTATCAGACGAAGTTAGTGGACCAACAGAACATATATTTAGTCAACTCTGGAAAGAATAACTGTATACATTTAGGATTAAGTAGTGACCAAGGAGAGGTAGCCAGCCATCTGCTTGCTCAATATATATATACCTTTTGAAGGCTATAGTGTGAAGGGGAAGGATGAAAAGAAAGAAGGAAAAGACATTTTTCTTAAAAAAAAAAGATGGACACAGGCAATTGCTTACCACAATGGAGGATTAATCTCCTGAGTGCGACACGCCGTTAACGACCTCTGTAGCGAAACACCACGACCCTTGAGTACGAAGCAAAGGCCTTTGATGCACAACACTACGACCCTTGAGCACGACAATACGAAGCCCTGAACACAATACGACAACCCTCGAACACGACACAACGACCCTCAGACACAATACTACGACCCTAACGACCTTGGGGGCAACACTAGGAACGACCCTTAAGCACAGCACTACGACCCTTGAGCACGAACGCACAATCGTTGTAACTCGGCTATCTTAATTCCGGCACCATCTTCGTTGCCTTCCTCTGGACCTTTTCTATCAATTCTTTTAGTTTCCCTAAGTACGACGACCAAACTTGTGAACCAGTCTAGTTCTGGCCAAATGTATGATGTAAACCTGCTGAATATTTCCTTTTTTTCCGATGTACTCGAAAGCAGTTTCTGATAACTGCTAACACAGTCTCCTTTACATTTCCCCTAAGATGGGACTCTGGGGACAGACTGAGTGCAGTGAGAACACCCAAGATCTTCTGAAACACAGATTCCTGTAGCTTATATCCAGCTAGGTAGTGCTCGCACTAAGACTTATTGTCACTAGATCCCATCCTTGCTACATAACATTTTTACCCGGATTGAGTTTCATCAACCATTTATCAAACTCAACTTTATGCAGTTTGTTTAGGTCTCATTGTAAGTTCGTGCATTCCCCTCCTGTGTTCTTGATACCCAGTATCCTTGGCAAGATCCACAAACATATGTAAAGTGGAGTCCAATCGTCTCTAATGGTCCCTAAACTGAAGCTTCCGTTACCCCACTGGTGTGTGCGTGTGTATGTACGTATGTATGTGTCTGTGTGTGTGTGTGTCTGTGTGTGTGTGTGTGTGTGTGTGTGTGTGTGTGTGATTATCATTCCTGTGTTACTGGGAGAGCGTCTTACACTCGTGTTGACCCTGCTCTTAACCCTGAATATCATATACCAAGTTCTTACTCTTACGTGTATACACACGAAGACACATACCCCATCTAAACCAGGATGTACCCAATAATCGACCGTCCTCCGAGGGGATGATGAACACCTAGGTCGAGGGTAGGCCAACAGCCTCATTCACGATTCGAAAATTATGAAAGTCCTACCCGAGCCGGGCCCGTGGTGGCTCATGGTCAGTGTGTGTGTGTGTGTGTGTGTGTGTTTTCAGTGGGTGTCTGCTTTATATCCTACAGATCCTTAATGACAAAACAGGAGTATTCTACTGCATTAGCCACGCCCTCAACAGAGTTTAGGACTTTCTTACAAGAGACCTCACCGTCCCTTTACATTACCTCCATTAAACCCTCCCCGCCCCCCTTTCATGACACTCCCCACCCTACCTTCCCTTCTCCCAACTTCCCATTTATCCTCCCCCTTAACCTCCCACCACCACCCACCACCCGGCTTTAAACATGTCGCAGGAATGTAATTATCGGCTGGTATTAGCAGGGCGAACCTGCATGGCTTCCTATACAGGTGGTGCAGAGCCCTGGCTGGCTGGCTGGGCCCCCGACAGTAGGCCCCACCCCACGCCCTCTCTCTCTCTCTCTCTCTCTCTCTCTCTCTCTCTCTCTCTCTCTCTCTCTCTCTCTCTCTCTCTCTCTCTCTCTCTCCCATAGCACTCGCCTGCCGTTCACAGTCCCCTACATACACACCTACCGCCCCCCCCCCCCCCAAACACACACCCCAAGTCCTTCCTGCTGCTCTCTCCCCTAGCTTGCTTCCTCATCCACATCCTTCCTGCTCTCTCCCTCATCCATCTTTTTTCCTCTCATTAACAACTTAATCCATCTTTTTCTCCCCCCTCATTAACAACTTCTTCATCCACCTTTTTAATCTCCTTATTACCCACTCCCTTACCCATCTTTTTAACCTTAGTTGCCTGCTCCTTCACCTATATCTCCCCCATCACCTACTCTTCCACCCATTTTTCCCCTCATTACCACCTCCGCACCCATCTTTTTTCTCCTCATTGCCTATTCCTCCACCCATTACATCCACCTCCCCTCATTCCTTACGAAGCACAGCCTTCCTGCTCCTTTGTCACTAATTTTTCCTCTAGCACATCTTCGTTTTACCCATTTCCTCATTCACAGTAACCTATCAACATCCAATTACCTCAAAATTTATTTTGCAGAATAAAGAATAATCAGCGAAGAAGATAGCTCTCGTCATAGCTAAATCATAACGTTCAGTGACATCTCTGTACAGTAGGATGAAGGGCAGCTTTCAGCACTGCTCAATCATAATAACGTCTAGTTTCATCTACATACGCTATGGAAGGAGGCTTCCATTATAGTGAAGAATTAAGAAAGTAACTCGAAGTAAACACGGGCGCGTTCCCTACCGACCACGTGATTGGCCGCGCCTCCAGCCAATAAGAAGGGTTCCTCCTGAGCTCCTTACACACACAGACACACAGTCAGCCAGTGAGGGACTATGGCTGATGAGATAGCTGACCAGTCCAATGAGAGAAGGTACTCATGATTCCTTCACAGGACCCTACGTGTATAGACTAATTTGCCACAGTTCTTAAAGGATGCCATTGCCCAAGGCAGCTCTTCTTGTAGGGCTGGTGGGCTTCTAACCTCGGAGTGAAAGCCTTTGGTAGGTGGTAATCAATCAAGAAGACTCCAGGAAAATTTCCTATTTCACAGGAGTTTGGATTTGTTAGGAAGATAAAAGTTTTAGATCTGGTGCCTAGATTAACAAGCCTTGGTCAAGATAAAACTATTCTTATTCTTTCATACTTGATTGCAGTTTCCCGCGTTAGCGAGGTAGCGCCAGGAACAGACGAAGATCACACCCGCTTACATCCATTCTCTACCACACGACCAATTTTCATGAAAGAATCTCAACGTTACCCATTGTAAAGGTTTTTGCGACGATGCGCTACTTCCAGTGGCAGGGAAGTGAGGCTCCTTTACAGATTTTTTTTTTTCTTTTTTTACGAGACAGTACTCTCAGCGATATTGCCTAACCAAAAGTGATTTTTCACTCGCGGTGTAACCTTATCCAGGAATAAACTACAGAGGGAGAAAATGGGTATGTATGAAGGTATGGTAGTTCCAACAATGTTATACGGATGCGAGGCGTGGGCTATAGATGAGGCTGCACGGAGGAGGATGAATATATTGGAAATAAAATGCTTGGTGTGAGGTGGTTTGATCGAGTAATAAAATGGTAGAGATGTGTGGTAACGAGTGTGGTTGAGAGCAAAAGAGGGCGTATTGAAATGGTTTGGATATATGGAGAGAATGAGTGAGGAAAGGTTGAAAGAGAGGCTATATGCGTCAAAAGTAGAGGCAACAGGGAGGAGACCAGATTGGAAGAGGAAAGATGGAGTAAAAAAGATTTTATGTGATCAGACTCTTAAAGATGCAGTAGGGTGAAAGGCGTGCACTGATAAAGTGAACTGGAACAGTATGGTATATGAGGTATATCTTTTCTTATGTACAGCATTATGAACAGATGAATGATCCTTCGAGGGAAAAAAAAAAAAATCCTCTCTTGGTTCCTTCCTCTATTCTCTTGCCGCCGACACTCTGTCCTTGCCTTCTATCACACGTAGTATTTCCTCTCCCTTATCTCCATGAGTATGTATACCGTAAGATCATCAGTTCATAATGAAAATGGACCAGACAAAAACACCTGAACATTACTGAAAAAAAAAAAACGGAAAAAATCACCTCCCAAAACATATGTTCTAAAAATATAAAGTCATCCAGAGAGAGGAGAAAAAAATGATCATTTTAGGCGAATAGATATTTTTCTTTCGTCTAATATCCTCCTGCGTGATGCCCCCCCGAAGATAATAAGGTTTCAAAGGAGCGAGAGTGAATATCGTACGCCCAATTAACTCATCTTGTAATCAAAACATCGGTGCCTCACGGCTTATGAGAACAGGTCTTCCATGAGGAAGTTATTAAGTCTTCATAAACTCTATATTAACGCGTGCCTGACATACTCTTTTTTTTTTTTTATCTCTCACAGGGTGAGGATGGGTGAAGAGGGTACGTCGTTTGAAAGCGAAGGAAGGGGGAAGGGAGAGTAGGGAAATCAAGGGGGAGGATAAAGGGGGCTTTAAGGTTGGAAAAGGAGGATTATGATAAAGGGTGGATGCGCGTTAAGGGGACTTGGTATCGATAAATGGATTCTGGGGAGGACTGAATAAAGGGGTGGAGGGGATGATACAAGTGATGTGGTGAATTGAGCGTGGGATTGGATATGGAGGATGGATAGAGGGGGTGTTTGTAAAAGGGTAGTGGATATTCTTTTTAGGGGGGAGGAATGGGAAAGGACGAAAAGGGTTAGGGGGGAAAGAGGGTCGGAAGGGGGTTGGGGGTCTCTCTCTCTCTCTCTCTCTCTCTCTCTCTCTCTCTCTCTCTCTCTCTCTCTCTCTCTCTCTCTCTCTCTCTCCCTACCCTCGCTCTTGATAGGAAGTTATTGTTGCCTAGGCACTGTAATGAAGGGGTGGTGTCTCGGGTGATGCCCTGGATAGTGCCCTGGATGATGCCCTAGATAACGCCCTGGATGGTGCCTTGATCTGTGACCTAGATAGTGCCCTGGTTGGTGCCCGGATCAGTTCCCTGGATGGTGCCCTGAGCAGTGAACTTGGATGGTATGGTGCCCTTAAAAACATGAATAAAAGAAACTTCCTAAGTGATTCGGATTACGAAAAGGAAGAATCTTTTTTATACAATTATTGAAAAAGAATAATGTTTCTCTTGAAATTTAGATATGCGACATCAAACCACAGATAATGCGACTACAAGCAACAGGGAAACGACAGACAACAGTTCATCAATATTCCAATAAAGAGATATACCTTACCAGACACCATAGAGGCCAACACTCTAGAATGGGGGAAGCCATGAAGGCTTATACAAGGGGTTCCAACATCATCATCATCTCCCTCGATCCTCCATAAACTCTCCCAACGCCACCAGAAATACACAGGAGTAACCTCGCCTTCGTACCATATACCCTCTTGACTCCCACACGCCCTTATGAACCGAGCACCACGCCTCTTCCTCAACCCCTATTCCCCGAGCGGTCGGTCGCCACAGTTACTTCGACCTCAACCCAGAGCGCCGCGAGACTGACAGAGAAGTGATAGCTCCCGAGCTGACTCCAGTCTTGGGTCAAATTCCAGATGCTCCGCTTTCATCAAGGTGCTTCAATGCCTTACGTGGTAAACGAGGTGTGTCGAAGCTTTGCAGATGCCGTCTCGTTCCTCACATCCTCCCTGCTTCGGTGTCAACCTCAGAGGGTCAGAACTGTACGTCTACCAGCAGAACACCAGCTGAGGAGAAATCAACTCTGATGAAGTAGTCCATCTTCACCTCCAGGGTTTGGCACAACCACAGAGTTGAATTGTCAAGCAACATGTACAGAGACAAATATCACCCATTGCAATAGAGTTCTGATATCCTATTGTATGGATGTTCCTGTGGCACACCCCTGTGTTCTGTATTGTACATAATCATTTGTTCTCATTATGATCTTCCAACACGGATTAATCCGCATATCCTACAACACTAAGTGAAAATGACAATGATAGTGACAAAAGCTATAACATAAAGAGGTAAAAGGTGATAAAAAAACATCATAAAAACGATCAAACAAGAAACGAGGAGGTGAACTGGAATCAAAATATAGAAAAGACAGAGGATGCAGATAGAGACTATCTAAATTTGGTTCTGAAAAGAGAGGGATACGAGTGAATGTAGGAGGGAAAAATAGAGAATCAAGGAGATGAAAATATGATCAATATGAAGGAAAGCACTCGGGTGGGAACGAGTTCCAGGATTTCAAAGCTCCGCCTGGAAAGCACTAACAACACCCACACAACCAGACCCTATAGGAGAGGGTCACGTGTGGCATCAGGCTCCTGTAACAGCAATCAAAAGCAAAATCCTGGACTATGTTCATACCATGGCTCTTGAAAGTATCCGATCCTCTTCGACTCGGATAATCGAAGCACAGAGCGAAGCGTTTCAGTGTCTTTTCGATTCGAACCTCCTGAAGAGCGTTCGTGGTAGGGCTCTTCACACCTCTCGAGCTAAACAAAGATGAAGAATGTTCAAGAAGGTGGAGAAAAAGAGGAATAGAGCGAGAGTCTGGATAGGAGGAGAGCAGGAGAGAAAATGAGATTATCTGGAAACTTTTGGCGAGATTAAGGAAGTGGACTAGAGGCGCGAATGTGTGGCCGGACTACGCGTGAGGACGTGATAGGAAAATAGATTCTGCTCATACTAGAATTTATTGGATATATATATATATATATAAAAGCTTTGCGGAAGATGAAAGCCGGCAAGGCAGCAGGTTTGGATGGTATTGCAGTGGAATTTATAAAAAAAGGGGGTGACTGTATTGTTGACTGGTTGGTAAGGTTATTTAATGTATGTATGACTCATGGTGAGGTGCCTGAGGATTGGCGGAATGCGTGCATAGTGCCATTGTACAAAGGCAAAGGGGATAAGAGTGAGTGCTCAAATTACAGAGGAATAAGTTTGTTGAGTATTCCTGGTAAATTATATGGGAGGGTATTGATTGAGAGGGTGAAGGCATATATATATATATATATATATATATATATATGACTATAGCATTATTTGGACTAACGAGTTTTCTTTTGGCCATTACTCATTGCCGAACTCACGTTCGTCATTTTCGCGGAAGCTACAAAAGTAAATAATCCCCCACTGCCATTTTTACTACATTTTTTTTTTTCATAACTCGTACAGTCAGCTCTCGTCTCTCTCAGAGCCTCATCAGACTTACGTGTTGTGTCTGGAGTAAATATTTCTTAGGGGGTGGGAGGGGATCTGGGTTAAAGGTTTCCCCCAAGACCAATATATGCTAAAGATTCCTGGTGTTACCTAGGACCTCTTTCTAAAGGCTCCTGCGCCAAAGGCTGCACTATTTCCAGAAGCAGGGCAATATGGACTCCTTTGGAATGACAAGTAATTTGACGTGTGTCTGTTCCCACTGATGTAGCCTTACCGATGGTGAATTTTCACTTTATGTGCTATCTCTTGGAGGCGGTGCTCAATAAAACACCACACACACACATATATATATATATATATATACATATATACATATATATATATATATATATACATATATACATATATATATATATATACATATATATATATATATATATCCCTGGGGATAGGGGATTAAGAATACTTCCCACGTATTCCCTGCGTGTCGTAGAAGGCGACTAAAAGGGGAGGGAGCGGGGGGCTGGAAATCCTCCCCTCTCTTTTTTTTTTTTTTTAATTTTCCAAAAGAAGGAACAGAGGGGGCCAGGTGAGGATATTCCAAAAAAGGCCCAATCCTCTGTTCTTAACGCTACCTCGCTATCGCGGGAAACGGCGAATAGTATGAAAAAAAAACAAAAAAAAAAACATATATATATATATATATATATATATATATATATATATATATATATATATATATATATATATATATATATATATATATATATATATATATATATGTGTGTGTGTGTGTGTAAAAGTAAATATGCGAGTGTGTATGTGCATGTTCCATATACTTTTTCACATTACTTGGTCTAATTGATGGAGGCATAACATGAGAGCAGTAACGGGGTTGAGGGGATGTTATTTCACCCATTCAGTGGACAGGTCCTCCCGACGGTGTGTGTGTGTGTATATGCGTGCGTGTGTCTGTGTGTATATGCATGTGTGTGTGTGTGTGTGTGTGTGTGCACGTGTTAAGACCGAGTAACTACTAGCGAGAACTTTTGAGCTTTTTCGTTATGACAAAGACGAAGTAAAATACAAAAATGCATAACCTATACATCTCCGCTGGTAATTCCTCATCTCGTTGGACGTCACACTTTGTTTACCCCTTCCCGACAGCCAACTACTCCTCCTCTCCTCGGTTCTGTTCCCTTGTATTCCTTCACCACCTTTATTACAGCCGAGTTTGCTCAGCGTACTAAACCGTCATGGTTGTTAAGTCACTTTTCCAATGCATATGCCATTTCCAAGGCTTTTCCTCAATTGTTTGATCAATCTTTCACGTATCAATTCACCCGCTTGCCGACGTGGTAGATGCCCATACTTATGTATGTGAAGGACAAGCGTATATCCATGTCAATGATGACATATAGCAACATCATGTTCACTGAACCTAGATCCCATTTTCCCAGATTAACTAGACATCCAGTACAAGGTAGACCGTAAACTACGCTATCCTGGCTAATACTTCCACCAATTTTTGCCCCTTCCGTTTTCAATATATTGCCTATCTTCAACCCTGTCGGAGTAAGGATGTTAGATTCCGTCTTCTGTAACACAACTCTTTGTTAAAATGAGTAACAGCAGGCATGAGCCGAATCACTTTACTTAAACTACAAGACCTCTTTGGCAGCATCAAAAATCAGTAAAGGATATTTGTATATTTCACGCTGAGACCATTGACTATATATATATACAAGATCACCATTCAGTGTCGTCGTCTTGTGTACCAACACACTACAAAGAGCTTTGTTGAGAGGCTCATCACCACAGCCCTACGTCAGATCCACACCGACACAGCGTCATCAGCATACAACAGCATCAGTGCTGGATGGTTGGTACAAGTATGATCGACAGAACCACAGCAATTCCCAATCTTGGGCTGGTGGTAGCCCAATTCACAGCGACACAGCACAGCCAAAAGCGTCCCAGTCATCTGTACTTTCATAGCTGGCCGGATCCCAACTCCGTAAATCGAGCCATTAAAACTTCTGTCACGATTTCGACAGGGCAAACACTGAACCCTCGAGTCGTCTAGACTCTCGTCGCCGGTCCAATTTACTCGCCGATATAATGGCTTAGTTTGTTTCTGCACGGATGGACCGGAACTCCATCGTTAGCTGAAGACACTCTACTCTACCTCCCCCCACCCCCTCTTGATTTCAGTCATTCTTCCAGCGCAACTGACTCAAGTCTTCGAGGAGAGTCGCGTCGTAGGCACTCTTAGGGTAGGCAGGTAGGTACTCTCAGCCTACGACCTATACATTCCTCTCTTCCACGAGCCCAGTCGTAGACGAAGGTAGTACATACAACCCACATGAAGCGAAAGGGGAGCGAGGGCCACCCGAGTCTTCACTGTAGCCTCGAAGGTGAAATCCTCCCTCACCTTCGCTTGACCAGCTTGATGTGGACTGTTATATACTACTCTCGACTTCCACTGGAACCCAAGAGGAAGAACAGGTCGTACCAGAAGAGATTTTTTCCTAAGACCTCTGCAGTATTGTCAAAACTGACATAAGCTATCTTGAAATGGCTTCGAACCCACATACGGCGCCAATGTGACTGGTGGGCGCCGAATTTCGTAAGTGTAATGCAAGATTACAAAAGACTCGAATCTGTTTTTAAAACGTATTTTCTTTTTTTCAAAAGGCATAATTTTTTTGGGGGGGTCTCATATTTTGGTTTTATGAAGCTTCGCAAATGTTCATAGAATAGAAATGGCATATATGATCGCTTTGTTGTTAACCGAGTACAAGACAAGTGTCAAAAAGCTGCTTCTAATTGTCCTTGTAGGAACGAGGCGATATCAGTGGGGGAAGAGGAGGTCAGTTCATTCTTAGCTTCGGGTGAAGTGAACGCCATCGCACCACCAATCCCCAACACTGCCACCAAAATCACCACCACCACCATCGTCTTCCCCACCATCACCAACCACTGGTACTACTACTACTACTACCATCGCCACTACTATTGCCAACCGCAGCCACCACTATCAGCGCCGTCATCCCCCAACACCATCACTACTCCATCGCCACCACCACCACCATCACTAACAAGGCCTCGGGGGAGACCCGACAATTGACGGTCTTGACAAGCGTAGCCACCAATTTATTTACTCGTCAGTCTCCTTCTTGGCTGATGAAAATGTTGGCAGCTAAAACATTACCCGCCGAAATGTTGGCAGCATAAAATATTACTACCCGAAATGTTGGCAGCACAAAAAACTTTAGCTGCTGAAATGCTGGCAGCTAAAATATTACAAGCCGAAATGTTGGCAGCATAAAAACTTTAGCTGCTGAACACCCGGCAGCTGAAACTTTACCCACTAAAATGTTCAAAGCAAAAGAAAATCAGCTAAAATGCTGACAGCTAAAACACTAGCTGCTAAATTGTTGATAGCTAAAACATGAACTGCTATGACGTCGCAGCTAAGAAATAGCTGCCAAATAATTGGCAGCTAAAATGCTGGCAGCCTAAACGTTGGTTGGCAAGACCCTGGTTGCTAAAGCAGAGACTCAAACTACTAACAGCTGTCACATTACCTGCTAGGTGTTGGCTACTAAGACACTACCTATATATCGTTAATGAAATGATCTTGATCGGGGCATTCAGTTGCCCTTATCGTCTAGGCCATAAATGAATAAATACACATACATAAATAAACCCCCACACTCAAGCTATATTTTTTTTTTTCTCTCTTTTTAGTCTGAAAAATATTCTCGATTCTAGGAATCAGATTTGAACGTTTTGGCCAAAGTAAACCAATATTTTGATTACGTCTAATTAAAAAGTTTCGTCGTTAGAGCTATATGTCATCATTCCTAATAAAGACTAGTGTCGAAAGGATGCACTTCGGTTAATTACTCCTGTTGATGACCTTTGAAGTAATTATGCCACGTAATTACGCGCGGAACAGTAAATCCTGAATAGCAGTTTCGTTTTAGCTGGCATCATGGGTCCAATTCATTATGATTATTAAGGACAATTGGATGCAAAATTTGGATACCAGAATAGCCAGTCTTCCCAATGAATATTGAAGTCATTAGTCAAAGTTCATTGGTGTCATTCACTCATTTTCCGCCTACAAGTAAAAGAATTTCTCAAAAACATTGGGAGTGGGTGTACCTCCGAGAGGTTCTTCATCCTTCAAGGGAGATGAACCCCAATGGAAGCAAGTATTCCCCCCAAGAGTAGCCAAGTATAACACACTTACGAGCTTCCAGAGAATCATGTTTGGACGGTGCGCGCGAGAGGCGCTCCGATCTCATCATTTCTAAAGGATCTCTCTCTTTCCAGTTGACCAAGGCGCTCGGATCTCATCATTTCTAAAAGGATCTTTCTCCTTCCAGTTGACCAGTGGTGAAAGAACCCTAAGTTCCTCAGATCTAGTGATGACGATGATGAGCAGCAACCCGTAGGCGAAACGTCCCATGCCTGGAAGATAGGCTTGGTCTCCAGGATCAGCACATACGTTTCCACAATGGTCGAGATGCGTTTGGAAAGGACGGTACCTCTGGAAATCAAGGCAGCAGCCGCGGGCCTCCAGGAAGAACTGAAATGGTGCGAAATATGTGGGTCTTCGAGCTGCTGTACCCTATTTGGTTCCGATAAGCTCGGTCGGAGACGCTGGAACCCTGGAATGGAGAGCAGCCAGCTTTCTGGTTCAGCTCCTCATCATAGCTATCCGGATAGGGTATTGTTAATGGGATGAACTTGATTAGGGCCTCAGCTGCCCCCTTTGCCGTCTCAGCTAACAAAAAAGTACTTTAGCTTAGAATACACTTGTACTCAATCGGAGAATAAACGTACTCTAATGTAGAATACATGTGAACTCTTGTTTAGAATATACGTGTACTCTAGCGTACAATACACGTGTATTCTGAACTAGAGTGCATGTGTACTCTAGCGTAATATACTCGTCCTCGAGCACAGAGTATAAGTACTTTTGCATATTTTAGAAAAAAAAAAAAAACCCTGAGTTCTTCCCTTAACCGTCTTATCAACAATCTGTTGATCCTCCAAAGATGAAGAAAAGAAAAAGCTCCTAACTTCTTCAGATTTCATCCACTATTTTCTGAAAATATAGTAAATAATCTTAAACTTTTTCCAATTTTCAAATGACCCTCTTGCTTTGATGTCTATCAAGAGAAAAAAAAGAAAAATACTCTAGTGTTGTCTCTTTTGAAGAGCGGCGGACTCGAGCGAAGGGAAAAAAAAAATAAAAGTTCCATGCTATTAAAAGGTTCAAAGTTTAAAAGCCGATACATAACCCGTCTTGACAACACAACCCTGATGGCCGGAGTCGAGAATACAAGCGACAAAGTTGTTCACTGTCGAAATTGTAAAATTTTTTTGTATATTTTTTTTTTCTTCACGCACGTAGGAAAACACACACACACACACAGATGGGGGTTCTAAGATTGTACACTTCCTCCCCGTCCAGTACAAATATCTATATCTAGAAATAGGTAATTACTTATAAACACACACACACAAACACACACACACACGAGCGTCCGTGACGTAAAGGTTAATGCCACCAACCATGACTCACGGGCGGGCCCGCATTAGGTATCCATGCAGGGCACGGCAGTAGGTGCACAGCCAGCCCAGGTGTTCATCCTCTCCTCGGTACTGGTCGATAAATAAGTGAACTTGGCTTTGGCTGTGTGTGTAATTACGTATCTAATTACTCATTTTTACTATACTAAGAGAATTACACTCGTAGGGCCTCATATTTCAACCATTCTCTACATCTTAAATCTTTTTTGTTGTCTGCATAATCCCTCGTCTTCAGTCTCCCCAACTCTTCTGTTAAGGTAGGACTCTGGTGACAGTTTAGGGACGATGTAGAATTCGAAATCCTTCTCGTACACAAAATCCTGTAGCTTATTGCCTATAGAGAATAATTACATACCATTAAAAAAGTAATTCTTCCTTTCTTTTTAAACCATTTTCGTGCCTAATTTCATGCCATGTCCTCTTGTTGTCCTCTTCCTACATCTAGTTTGAAAACTTAAAAGTTGTGATCAGGGCATCTCTCATGCCTCTTTCTTGTAAGGTAGGTAAATTTTAGAGTTTTAGACCTTACCTGTAACTCGGCTATCTTGATTTTGGTATCCTCCTCCTCTGGACCTTCTTTATTATCTCTCTGTCGCACTCAATGTGCATATTCTGATTATGGTCTTATGTAGGATATAAACAGCTTGCTAGATATTTCCTTATCCATATACTAGAAAGCTATTCTGGTATTTGCCAGCAGACAGTTGGTCTTAATTATTTTCTTGAGGTGGGATTCTGGCGACAGGTTAGGGACGATGTCGAATTCCATATCCTCCTCACACACAGAATCCTGTAGCATATTTCCCCAGTAGAAAAGAATCATATTGAGGCCTCCTGTCGCTTTACCTCATCCACATCACTTTACATTTCCTTGGTTTGAATATTAGCCAAATACCAGACCAACTTTTGACGTTTGTCAAGGTCCCTTTGAAAGGTGGTTGCAAACCTCCACGTTTTCCCTTTTGCCATGACCAGGGCATCATCTGCAAACATATTCAGGTAGGAATTCAGACTTTCAGGGAAGTCATTAACATAGAATAAGAAAATTTGCCGTCTTAGAACTCCTTTGACAATAGTAGTCACATCTCTTCATATATTACACCTGCTCCCCTAAATTTCACCGGTTACACATGTTGGAAGAGAACCTTTGTAATTTCTCCCCGACTGAATGAAAATGGAATTATCTTTCTCTTCTTTCCACCAAGATAAAGAATTCTCCTTTGGCTCTATGTCTCTTCAGCATGTGGTATACAGTTGCATCATCATGGATCGAGCGTTTTACCGACGCTATGTTCAGCATCATCATTATTGGAAGCAATGCATTCAGTGAATCGCTGGTAGACTTGATAATTCTTCTCGTCGAAGCTGGTGGCTTGTTCCTCAGTCCTATAGTAACTGGTTCTGGTAAACGTTCAGGGTTGGATCCCTCTCTGTTTCTGATGTGGAGAGATGAGAAGCTATTCCCCCTTTCTATCTAGGATCGATACGAATTGTAATTTGAGGAAATACCTCGTATAGGACATCAAATCTCTTCTTCGTTAGCATTCTTTGTGTATCTCATCGTTCAGAGACTTCGTCTGATCATGATCCATCACATCCTGGGCGCAAGACATCTCTCAGCGAAACAACGAGAGGCACCACGATATAAAAGCGGTGGTTTCAGAGGCACCATGATATAAAAGCAGTGGGTCCTCGAACGGTTCCAGCAACAGTCCCCTCCTCCCCTCTTCGTCAGCATCTCCGGCGCCGAGGTAGTTACCTGTGGTATTTTAGGACTTGAAACATTTAGGCATAAAATGGCTCTTGCAGGTCATCTAGGCCTTTCATCTAGTGTAATATGGTGAACCATTCCATCCCGTACTTGTGTCAATGGAGCTCGATATGAAGAAGTAGCGCAGCCATGAAGATGATAGTAGTATTAGTAATAACGAATAGTAAAATAATTATAACACACTCATAAATCCTTTGGGACACGCACACATTAATAAACCCTTTGAGATGAAATAGTCATCCGTCCATTAGGTCACTTAATCCCCTTCCTCAGCCATTTATCCTACGCATGGATGCACCTCAATCTCCCACATTTCTCCAAGACGAGGTTCGTTGTTCGATGAGAAAAAGGCTGTCTGTCTCGTTTGCTCTTCTGAAAGCCGCGCCACCCCACTCTGTCCTAGTCCCCTCAAGTCTTCCCATGCCACATCCAGTCCCTCCCTCCCTCTCCACCACCACCACTCGGTCCACTCAACTCCCTTAACTTTTAATGACGGAACTTAGTCCCGGGGGGATCTTTCCCCTCTCAACGTCACAACATCATTGGGAGCCGCTGGAGAAATCCCTCTTAGGGTCTTGGAATGTCCATCTTTATGATGACCTTTCTTCGCCTTGCTCGACCCTGAAATACGTACTGGTGTAGAATGACTCTTGGTTTAACTCGTGAGTCAACTGCAAATGTCTCTGTTTAACTCACGAGACAACCGCAAGCGACTTTGGGTTTACTCACGAGTAAAGTCCAAGGGTACAGCCTTGAATTGCGACAGTGTATCAAACATGAACGACATGAAAGACCAACAGATAAGCCGTGACACGAAGATAAACACGATAACTAAGTCACAGAAGACCGGGGAGACCTGTACTAAACTGTGATACGAATTGTAACCGACAGAAAGAAAAGGAAAATCACAGACGAAGATGCGTGTGTATTGAAGATATAGATAAACCCCTCCTTCCTGTAGCTATCCTTATCCACGACGTCTCGAGAATATCACCAAAGGACAGAGTTGCTCCTTAACCAAAATGTGATAATAGTGACGAATTCTAAATTCAGAGTGGAGACCCAATTTCGTTCGTAATCTCAACATAAGTTTAGTTATGCACAAATTAGATCCTTTCGTAATCAAAAGATATGCCAACATCTACAAGTGTGAAATAATTCATGACCTGACCTCTGACCCTTGCCTGTGGCCATCCGACAAAAGGCTTTGGTCATTTGATACTTTGATGACCCCTGACCCCGTATCTATGGTGATCACATTTCTTACGTGATCTTCCATAAATATTCTCCATTTCCCTCATTAGCGAAGTAGCGTTCAAGAACTGTCTAAACAGTTATGGGTAATATTGGCACTGACCTGCGTGTGTGTGTGTGTATAAAAGCCTAAAAAGTCTTGGGTTTGTATGGTAACAGAGACTGAGGGAGTACTGACGAGTACCTACAATACGACATTGCCAAAAGACGTAGCTTTCACCACAGGAAAATATGCTGTTACGAAGATATACTCGTGCGCGTCACGTCACAGTGTTCTACGCGAGACTGAACTTTCGTGGATTGAATAACAGGAAGCTCACGCTGAGGGTAACACGGAATGAAAAGAAGACAGTTTTTCTCGGGGTCAAAGGAGTGACACACGAAAGGCAGAGAGGTGCTGGCTCATTGCTCACCCTGGAGAGAGAGAGAGAGAGAGAGAGAGAGAGAGAGAGAGAGAGAGAGAGAGAGAGAGAGAGAGAGAGAGAGAGAGAAAGCACAGGGTGAGCGAGTGGTGTCCTTCAAGAACGTCATTATCAGACCAAGCACACAAACGCACCCTCACACACGGGATACATCGCTCCCAGGCTATCACAACAAGAGTCTGGTTCTGTTCCCAAGCACTACGTCATCCCCTCACTACTGAGCTTTTGCTAGTATGTCCAGAGCGACCATCCAGACCAGCTGTGTCGACCACCACCTCCCTGCATCACAGTATCCTCCCAGACTTGGCACACACCTCAGTGATAGTATTACCGAGTGTATCTTCCTCTTCCAATTGCGAAGTTTCGAGCTGTTCTGCTCACTGTGACATGGGGCGCTTGCACGGGTACGAAGTCCTTCTTGTACTGGGGTCTTACTGGGGAAGAGGTTATGGTGGCGATGCTGCAGTAAGCCAAAATATCATGGACGTTCCAAGCTCCCTACCATGCCCTGCAGAGCATGACATTTTCCCCTGCGTTTGTTATGCAAGTGAAGATTATATCATGGACTTGGATTGCTCAGCTGTGGCGAGCGAGGCCGAGCTTGCCCAGATCTTCGGTGCTCACTTCCCCTTCCCACAATTCCGCAACTTCACTATAACGGGCAACGTCAACCTAAAGGTGCTGAGAGCTGGGGTCTTCGGGGAGAACTCCTTCGAAGGGATATACGTTATGTACGGCGACCTGGAGAAGGTGGAGGAAGGGGCCTTCTTCGGGAGCTACTCTACAGCAACCACGATGGTCCTCCACCACAACAAGATAACATCTTTCCCCTTCCAGGAGATAGAACGCTTCACCAACCTTAGAGAATTACGCCTCAACCACAACGACATCCCAGAGTGGCAGCCGATGGCATCGAAGACCCTGCAGAGGCTGCATATTGGGAATAATCCCTTTGGCTCCCTCCCGAAGGATGCCTTCGTCGCCATGCCCTCACTGAGGAAGATCTTTTTCCTCAAGACCAACCTTCAGAAAATATCTTCAGGTATCTCTCTCTCTCTCTCTCTCTCTCTCTCTCTCTCTCTCTCTCTCTCTCTCTCTCTCTCTCTCTCGTATTTCTTACCTTACCAATCCATCCGAGATCAGAATAATTCAGGTTACATTAAGTTTTGTCGTGAGGTATCTACCAGTCTGACCGCGTATGTCAGGCTAGTGGTGGACGTCTGGGTTAGTAGCAGAGTTAGAAGTTATTTAGCAATTAGCAGAGAACGTCACAAGTTAGCGGTAGTCCTTGCTACAGCTTGCTATCACCCTTCACCACCAGCCCTCACCACACACACACACCACCAACCCTCACCACATCCTCTCATCCATCAAAAAATCTTCGTGCTTCGGACAGCATTAAACTTCCTAACTACATAAACAGTTGGAAATCTTGCATGGTTGACTATCAGACCTAGATCTCTCTCTCTCTCTCTCTCTCTCTGCCTTACTAAAATAACTTCACCTACGTCTCTCCTCATCCCAGGAACCTTTAGCGAGATCCCTGATCTTTGGTACGTGGACATCTCTCGCAACCAACTGACCCATATACCTGAATACACCGTGGTCCTCACAGGGCAGAAGAAATGTTTATATATACATGAATTACAACGACATCAAAACAGTCGCTCCTCACGCAATCTCAGGAGGTAACAGCTTCAATTTGCTTTCATCTTACATATATAAAGGATCACAATTTTGCGCGTGATCAAGTATATTACTACGAGTCCACGGGGAAAATGAAGCACTATAAGTTCCCAAGTGCACTTTCATGTAATGATCACATCAAGTGAAACGAGAAATATAGCAGTCAGTTGATATACAACGAAGAGACGTAGCTAAGACGCCATTTGGGTATACAATGACGCTCGTTGTCCGTCTTGGACAATCACATATTTACCAAATGGCGTCCTATCTACGTCTCTTCGTTGTATATCAACTGACTGCTATATTTCTATAGTGTCTCCCCTGATGATGTGATTATTACACGAAAATACACTTGGGAACTTATCGTGTTTCATTTTCCCCATGGACTCATAGGAATATATATATATATATATATATATATATATATATATATATATATATATATATATATATATATATATATTATATATATATATAACCATAAGGAAACGGAAAAGAAGTGTCAAACGCTTGCGTATATTACAGAGTACGATATACCAGTCGCTCCTTCTGAGACAGAGAAATTGATTCAAATCAAGACACTGATTTATGAAAACGAGACAACTTGACAAGTTGAAAAATTGTAAATATGTTTTCCTTAGTTCATTGGTTAACCAGATTTTGTGACTTTTTGATATGTTTCCTAGAACATTGGTTAACCAGAGTTTGTAACTTGAGAGAGGCGAGGTCATCGAAGGTGACCTGTGTCCTAATATCTTCATCTGTTTCTTAATTCATTCGTCGGTCTCGCCCAGTGGCAGCGGCTGGTATATTATATTCTGGTTCTGTGCATCTGTGCTCAGTCCTGGCGATATGGATATAGGAAAATGCTTAACACACTGTGTATTTTCAGTTTCACTCTGGTTTTAGCTGCATCTTATCTTATATTTGTTACTCTTTCCACGTTTGTGGTGTACATACATATATGTGTTAAGAGATCACAGTGGTGCGCGTGATCTAGTATCCGCAAAAAAAAAAAAAAAAGTTCCCAAGTGCACTTTCGTGTAATGATCACATCGTCAGGGAAAATACAATAATGAAATAGAAGACGTAGAACAGTCAGTTGATATACGAGGAAGAGACAGCTAAGACGCCATTGGTAAACCAGCGTTACCGGATGGTGATGTTCGGCTTGGTGCGTTCGGGTCCAGCAACATGACTGCTATAAAGAAAAAATAGATTATAACAGGCATGTTGCCAGAGCCGAATACATCAACCCGAACACCACTATCAGGTAACGCTTGTTTACCAATGGCGCCTTATCTACGTCTCTTCCTTGTACATCTACTGACTGTTCTATGTCTTCTATCTCGTTACTGAATTTTCCCTGACGATGTGATCATTACACGAAAGTGCACTTGGAAACATAGTCCTGCTTTCCTTTTTTTGCATATTATATATATATATATATATATATATATATATATATATATATATATATATATATATATATATATATAGTTGTGCAATTCCATCAATTTGCTCGGGTGCGATTTACTTCCATAGATCCACATAGGATCAGTGCTCTCTCTCTCCGAAGTGGAACCCGCAGAACAAAGATCGAAATCCCTTTCCTCATTTTTCATCGCACTTTAGGAGCTTCTCACACACGCTACGTAAAGAGAGATAGAAAAGAGTAGATTAAAGCAGACCTTTCTTTTTTTCTTCCTCCCCCTTCTACAGCGTACTACTCCGGAGGCCAGATCTACCTGCGCAGCAACCAACTGACGGAGGTACGGGAGGAGGTGTGGCGTCCGCTGCTGGAGACTGGCGTCAAACTACAGCTTACAGGTGAGACGGGTGTCCCACGGTTCTGTGGCAGGAGGGAGAGGGAGAGGGAGAGGGAGAGAGAGAGAGAGAGAGAGAGAGAGAGAGAGAGAGAGAGAGAGAGAGGTGGAACTGCCTAGCACAGGAAGGCACTCTTGGCCAAGAGCCATTTCTCCACAGACACCAATGGTTGGTCTGTTCCGAGTGCCTTCTTATGCCTTTGTATCATCAATACAGTAAAATTCACAACTACAATTACAACCACAGGCTTCATTCCAGTCAGCGTGCTGTGCATGCAAGCAATGATGTGTATAATTCTTTCCTCCAGTACACTCAGCAAGTACATGAACATATTTACTTATATTTTTTGCATACACAGATAGTAACCAAATCTTGACATATGATTAATCTAAGTATATACGCTGCGAAGTAGAGATCATTGTCTCCACATAATAAAATGACAGATTATTACTCTATGTTCAGTGACATGACTCCACATTATGACCAGCAAATAGATTACGACTCCACATTACGAACATCAGAAACGAATTACCATTCCGTTACAGCGATACGAATAGATCATGACTCCATAAAACGAACAACAGACGAATTATTCTATGAACAGTAACGAATAGATCACGATTCTACACTACGAAAAATATAGACGTAGTATCATTCTATGTTCCGTGATATGAATAGATCATGTCTTCACATACGAAAAATATAGACAAATGTTCATTCTATGTACAGCAATATGAACAGATGACTCCACACTACGAAAAATATAGACAAATGTTCATTCTATGTTTAGTAATATGAACAGATGACTCCACACTACGAAAAATATAGACAAATGTTCATTCTATGTTCAGTAATATGAACATATGACTCCACACTACGAAAAATATAGACGAATTATTCTATGTACAGTAACATGAATAGATCATGGCTAGACCTTATGAACTACATTATCTATAATCATATTTCATCATCATACAGTCTAGTATTTCAAACCCTTGTGTAATCACCGACTTCTTAAGTCTTTCTAATAACTACTTAACCTCAGTGTTTCCCTCAGCTGATCCAAGTCATTACCCTTACATCACCACAGATAACCCTCTCTACTGTGGCTGCGATATCGCCTGGCTCGTCTTGAACAGCACCCTCCTACACCACCTCAGCTCCGGACACCACCTGTGCCGACGGGAACCTGGTCTATGACCTCAAACCATCCATGTACGAGACGTTGTGTTGAATGTTTTTATCAGGAAATCGACAAGTCAATCAACACCCTTTCTCTCACGCTTCACGAAGAGTGAAAGGTAGATTCATTATGACTCAATCGATAAGAAAAAAAAAAATGTGAGTCTTTCATCATGATATTTGTTTATCAGAAAATAGAAAAGTCTAAGGTAAATATGTTTTCCTGTGTTATTAGCCTCGCAGCTAGGTAAGTGATTCTGATAACTAGACAAGCATAACTGTGGCTCAGTATCAAGGTAAAGAAACATAAAAAACTGTGCTATTGTGACAAAGATTAGAGGTTTTGATAAGAGTTATCACGCCGGACACAAATTCCTTCACAACACACATTTTCCGATAACAGCCATTACCTACTGTCTAAAAGCTCCTCCCGCAGAGCCACCATTCACCTCTCCCTCGCTGTGCATTCTGACCCTGCAACAACCCATCGTTTCTTCGTCGTCTTTCCTTTATACCTTCGCCCTCTTCCTTATGCACCTTCCTCAGTCTTGGCTGGTTCAATATATGATGAATTTCATACATATCAGGGGAGTTCATGCTTCTCTGTCTCTCATTCCTCTGAATCGTGTTTTACCCATTCATCCCAGCCATTGAGGTGTACCGTACTGTATCTTCTGTCTCTTGGCACTGTACCCTCTGTCTCCTGGTATCCTCTGTCTCTTGGTATTGTATCTTCTGTCTCATGGTACTGCACCCTGTGTCTCATGGTATTTCCTTGCTCTTATCCTCAATAGTTCCTGAAATTCTCTTCTTAAATGGTCACTCAGTCACCAAGTAAATGGACGAAGGGGTTGGGGGATAGGACGTCCCTTCCCTACCGTCTCTTTCGGACGAACCAGGTCTTGCTGGCTGGCCTTCAGGGATAAAGATAGCAAACGAAGACAAAGAACATTTTACACCAAGACGACAACACCTCATAATCACCAGGAAAGAGTATATACTTTGCAATTATACTTCCTGGAAAGGACACAGTGGTCTTGTGTTTAAAGTCCTTCGTGTCCCTTTATTGCAGGAGAGTCACGCGATAGCTGAATATCCATGGAGGGAAAGTTTGCCCTGAAGGTTTATAACTTTGACACATACGTTTACCTCATCTTTATAGGAAAAAAGAATGGGCGAGAAAGTACCTTTTCAAAACGGTGATTTGAGCAGGTGTTGCGGAAGTGTAGCCAGCTGTCATGTTAATAGGGACGTAGCATTGGCTTTGGGTGTGGGAGAGTAAGGTGCAAATGACCGCTTCTGTCAGCATGATATACTGTGAGGTTCCCTTATCTTCCGGGTGAAAAATATTAGCAACATATGCTAGAGTCTCAAGACGTTGCTTCTACCCTCAGCTGTTGCTCTTGCTATTAATGCTACTACTAGCCGCCTTAGTGCTGCTTCTGATCTTCTACTAGCAGTGTTGATGTTGCTAAGGATCTTACGAATAGCAGTGGTCATGTTGCCAATGATGTTACTAGTATTAGTGATGATGTTGCTAATGATGTTTCTATTACTGGCAGTGCTGAAGTTGCTAGTGATGTTACTGCTGCTAGCGGTGTTGATGTTGGTATTTGTCTTATTATGAATGGCAGTGCTGAAGTTGCTAGTGATGTTACTGTGGCTAGCAGCGTTGTTACTACTAGCAGTGTTGATGTTACTGCTAGTAGCTGAAGTAGCTGAAGCTACTGAAGTTACTGCTAGTAGCAGCGGTGACGTTTCTACTGAAGTTACTATTACTAGCTAATACTTCTTACACAGTCGATGTTGCTCCTACTGTAACTAATCCTAGCAGTGTTTATGTTGTCAATGATGTTGCAGACTATTGCGACGAGCGTTTATTCCTGATATCATCATCATTACTTCTCACTGTAATTTCCATTTCATCCATACATCACTATTACTACTTTTACCCGAGTGGGGCTGCGACCTCATTATACACACTAGCACCGCTACTTCTTCTACTAGCAGAGCTATTTACAACTCTAGTACCCACAGTCTCAGACTCTTCCTTTGATGAATATAATGTGGTAGTGAAGGACATGTATATGACAAGGATCCGATCCACATAGTCTTAAAACCCTCGAGACAAAGGTGTGTGTGTGTGGGTACGTTTCAATCACATCAAATACCTTTTAGCTACACTGAACCTTGCTAACTCCAAGATATCAACTCAGTTATGCTCTTTATGGTAATGGAAGCCAAGCAAAATATCCAGTTCCATTTTCTTTCTGCTGAAAACTCAAAATTTCCTTTTGGGGAGAAAAAAAAAACAAGCAAAATTTATGGACCATAAAAATGGCCCCTGCAGTCAGCTGTTTCCAAATTATGGCGTCATGAGAATATTTTTTCTACATGAATAATGAAGCAACACATTAATTATACACTGGGGGAAAAAATATACGACCATTACCCTGGTTATATAGAGCAAATATCTCAAAGGGGCACCGATGTTGATCAAACTGTACACCGTGTATGACGAAACGGATACGATACAAGTTGGAATTTGGGATATCAAAAGAATGGAGGTTTCGAAGACAAGGATTCGACATCAGTCTTTGAGAAACTAGCTTTTAATTCACGAAATAGGAGTTCAAAAAAAAAAAAAAAGTTAATCAGATTGAATGGAGGAGATTTTATATTGAATAATCTCCCTACTGAGGTGTAGAAGTACATCTCCCTCACACAGTCTTCCTATAGGGCATAAGCACTTCCATACATTGCTGCAACATGTAACACCTTCCATACACTGCCGTAACGTAGGGTGTAACACCTATACATTGCCATATGCTTAAGGTGTAACACATACCTCAAAGTGTTGCCTTGTATCTAGGGAGTAACGCGTACTCCCTACACTACTTATACTAGGGTATAACACACACACACATCCTCTTCAACACCCTAAACTTAGGGTATATCACCCTACCCCCATACACTACCCTATCATTAAGGATTGACACCCACCCCTACAAACTACTTTGTACCAAGGGCGCGAGATCCTCAACTCCTATACATCACCCAGAATCCAGGTTGAACCACAATCCCTCAAACACTCCCGCATGCCAAGTTCGAACCCATTTCTCATCCCACTATCCAAACTAAAAGAGTTAGGCATCTTAAACACAAAAAAACTCATCAAAACAGTTCGTGGTTTTTCATCATTCCACCGGATGTTGGGGGAACACTGCACTAGAGGGTAATACCATTTTATTGGCGAGTCTAACCCCAGGTATCTTGAAATGGATGCTCCCCTGATAGAGACGCCCGCCTTCCACTCTTCCTAATGTGGAAGGCCCCTGATATGGATGAGCCCCTTGACATGAATGCCCACCCCTCGATAATATAGTCCATCGATATGGATATCCTGTGGTATGAATTCCTCCTGTTAAGGGTATCCCCTGATATGAATACTTCCTGAAGTAGATGTCCTCTGAAGTGAATGTCCCCCGAAATAGAAGTCTGTAAAATAAGTCCCCCCTGAAAAAAAAAAAAAAAAAAAAGTCCAAGTATAGAAAATTTCATACTGAATCCACAGCTAGTCACCAGAGACCATTTTGTGGCTTTTCCCCGACCGCTTTATATATTTTGGTTCGGTCCACTGACAGCACGTCGTCCCCTGTATACCACAACCTTCCGATCCATTCTATCCCAAGAATGCTTGCCATCCTCCTGAATGTTCAGTTCCCGATAACTCAAAGCCTGTTTCGCCTCATCCATATCAAAATAGTCAACACAGTATGTGTAAAAATGAACCAGATCGAAAACTACAAGTTTCTCAATATGCGAATTAATTCATCATTGACACACGCACACACACACGAAACGAGGGAGAAAAAAAATTCGCAAAGAGAACAGCGAT
This sequence comes from Panulirus ornatus, assembly GCF_036320965.1. Classification (NCBI taxonomy): domain Eukaryota; kingdom Metazoa; phylum Arthropoda; class Malacostraca; order Decapoda; family Palinuridae; genus Panulirus; species Panulirus ornatus. The sequence continues at coordinate 8,715,307 of NC_092226.1, read as the reverse complement.
CATGATGGAGAGAGAGAGAGAAAGAGAGAGAGAGAGAGAGAGAGAGAGAGAGAGAGAGAGAGATCCCCTTAAGTCGCTTGTAAGTTACACCAAGCAGAATATATATTGCTTTAATTATGTTTACGAGCAAGTATGCTAATGGCCTGGGAGGAGGCTGTGTGTGTGGGGGGGGGGGCCAACAGTATATGTAGATGAGTTGGTGCGATGCTGGAGATTTGCGAGATCGAGGTGGACTGTATCGTGTGTGTGTGTGTGCGCGTGTGTCTTCTGCGAAAAAAGTATATAAAAGGCTATTTCTTTTATGTATTTTTGTCTCATCAATCGGTAAACTAGCCTCCAATTACTATAAGTGGTATCAGTCATTTTATAGTGAAATACGTATATCAGAATACTTTCACATATTAGAATGTACTCACGTTCTCCCTCTCTCTCTCTCTCACACACACACGATATATCCCACCTCGATCCCGCAATTCTCCACCAACTCATCTACATATACTGCAGAGTTACTGATGTCTCCCACTATCGGAAACAACCATGAAAAGATCGAACGACCTGTTGCTATTTGCATTCCCTCATATCCCTGTGTATCACCAGGTCGCCAGCAACCCATTCGAATCCTCACGTAAGCTACCCATTCCCCCTTTCGTTGGAGCTCCATAGACTCGTTGGTTAGACTCGATTCACTTCATCATTCACCTCACAGAGTCCGATGATTATAACCACCATTTCTATACACAATATGTAACACAAACCGGCTGTATTTGACACACGCAAAAAAAAAAAGGAAAAAAAAACTGAACTCGGATGATTTAACAAGTACAACACAACCAGTATATCAGGTCGGATTACTAGGGAAATATGATGATCCACACACCCAATATCCACTGATCGCTTCATAAACTAAATTTGCCAAATCTGTTACACGGGTGTGTACATTTTATAGCAGTAATAAAGTCTGCAATAAAAGTGGATAATTTCGCGTATCGCTTTAATGCTTTCCTAGTTTATGATTATCGAACGAGTATACATATATATTCCTACGAGTCCACGGGGAAAATGAAACAAGTTCCCAAGTGCACTTTCGTGTTATAATCACATCTGGGGAGATGCAAGAAAAATATAACAGTTGATATACTACGAAGAGACAGTGCAAAGAATCTCTAAATTGAAGAGCCAATGGTAGAGGTGTCGTAACACAAGAAAAAGGATCTGTGTTGATGTAAACGATAATACACCACTTATTTCTCCTGTAGGCACGAAAGTACACACTCAAGAGAAGATAGGAGGCACACACACACCCAAGAGAAGATCGGACGATTCCTTAGAAATATCGCCAGCTTGATCGTCGTTGTGGACACTAAAACCATGAACCTAAGACTCGGGAGCACTACCCCGAGATCGGGAATTTCCTCTGCATTAAGGTGCTGTGTCAGTGATAGATGCCCGATACGTTTAGGAAGGATGGGGTGCACCTGAGGGAGGAGGAGGAGGAGGAGGTGACTGCCGCACGCTCTGGCATGCTCCGCGGAAATAAAAAAAAGAGTCCCAACGTGTGGGTTGGTTGGTCAAAGAGCGCAGCCTTTGAGGAAGAGGTCGACCCTCAACTCCTCCCTTCCTCTTCAGTAAATACGGGTCCACGTGGATTCGACACTATAAAATTTCCCCTGAGAAACATACTGGCAATGTTAACATATCCCACTGAAGGATGGTTACAGATACGGATCTCGTCTGTCATGCCAAAAGCTGGAGAAAAGCTCTGTTCGATTGATCAAAGTCAAATTGCTTTTCGTCTCGCTTTCAACTTTGCTTGTAATGCTGGTCGACATAAGATTCTAAAAGCAAAAAGATCCTAGAGCCAAACAAATTCTTATGGACGATACTGGTCATGAAATAATACATGAACGTCTCTTACAAAATCTTCAGTAAAAAAATGCAAAGTGACAGACTAAACATCCTTGCGAATGCGTACCAGAAGGTAATTTTCCGAGCCAAAGTGGTGGAACAGTGACATGAAAAACGGCTTAATTTCTGAGAAAGTAGCACAAAGAACAATAACCAACAGTGTATGTTACGCAAATTTGCTCAAAAAAAAAAAAAAAAAAAGATCAAATTGATCTCAATATGAAGTGTGTTTTGCCCAGGGAAGCAGCATCAAAAGCAGCTCTTAGGAACAATAGAGTCATGTTAGATGAAAGAAGAGAGTCATCATCCACTCAATTGGTTTAGTAATTAAGGAACCCTGTGATTTGGTTCAAGAAAATATACAAACTATGACAAAGGTGGTCTTGAATCATGTAAGTTTGGCTTTCATTTGTATATAACACAGGAAACATAACTCCTGCCACCATTTCCTTGGCTAAGGGAGAAACACATTCCACAACATACTACCATACAGGCTTAATGTAAGCGAGCATCGCTAAATTGAATGACATTAAATAAAACTCCAAACTAAGATATATCTATCCGAGGACAATCAAAAAGGTAAAAATAAAAATGAAGTCATTAAACCTTTGACTGTTCTTTCCAACAATTCATTTACTACGGAAAAAGTTTTTGAAAGAAATGGAAGTTTGCCAATACAAGACCAATGTTCAGAAAAGACAAAAATATGAATTCCTTGTTCGGATATCATCACCGAAATAGATTTAACTTCTGTAGTTGGTAAACTGGTGAAGCATCATTCGAGACAAGACTTGCAGATCATTAGAGTATCACCACTCAATAAAAAGTCTTAACTTGGTTTTCGACGAAAATGATTATGTGTGACATATATGACGAAAACGAGTGTGTGTGACATATATGACGAAAACGAGTGTGTGTGACATATATGACGAAAACGAGTGTGTGTGCAGATATGACGAAAACGATTATGTATGACATATGTTCGATTTCTAACATGACATAAGCAACATGTATCATAAAAGTAAAACAGCTGATGCTCTCTATCTAGATTTTCGAAAAAAAAAAAAAAACACGATCTATAAGACTCCATACCAAAGTACCAAATTAATCTGCGTTTTTATTATCTTCTATCACATCCAGCCTCAAAGGAACCCATTGGTCTGTTGGTGTTTGAATTCCTCTGTAGTCCATTTGTATCGCTTTTACGTCATAGTAGAAAGTGTTTATTGATGATAGCTTTACTTGTGGAATCATGACTGAATGCATGAGAATTAGTTTAGTGTACCTGTGTTCGTCTTCATTAGACGTTACCTAGTTTATCACCTTTACTATATTGTTCCTTACCCCTTCACCTGCTATCTCTCTTTATTACTCTTATTACTTACTCTTTATTACTCTTATTACTTAATGCAAGAACCATAGTTACTACCAGACGAACCTGGGAACACAGAAATGGAAGGACGATCACACTGTATGGGTGCTCTCTCTCTCTCTCTCTCTCTCTCTCTCTCTCTCTCTCTCTCTCTCTCTCTCTCTCTCTCTCTCTCCTCAGTCACAGAATCAAGAGAGTAAAAACTTCCACTAATTGGCAAACTTTAATAAGGGATTTAATACGGCAAGAGAGAGAGAGAGAGAGGGAGAAGGGGTTGGTTGGGGGGGGTTACAACCACTGGATGGAAGGAGGGCCCCCCCCCATTAAGAACCTTGTAGCTTTGGAAACTCTCTCTCTCTCTCTCTCTCTCTCTCTCTCTCTCTCTCTCTCTCTCTCTCTCTCTCTCTCTCTCTCTCTCTCTCAGGCAGTAATCCATTTTGTAGTTAATGACGGAGGGGAAAAAAAAAAATATGAAGGTAAGGAACTTTTCAAAAATTCCCCGACCTTGTGGGTGTTCAGTAGCCCACACTAGTCTGATTACTTCATGTTACGGGAGAGAACTTGGCCAAAATGCTTGGAGAGGGGGGGTTCTGTCCGAGGCTTCTCTTGTATGGAGTTCCAGCAACGCTCAGGTAGCCCGAAATATTATATATTGGTGCATATGCACCTGGGCATGAGAAGAAAGATCATGAGAGGCAAGTGTTTTGGGAGCAGCTGAATGAGTGTGTTAGCGGTTTTGATGCACGAGACCGGGTTATAGTGATGGGTGATTTGAATGCAAAGGTGAGTAATGTGGCAGTTGAGGGAATAATTGGTATGCATGGGGTGTTCAGTGTTGTAAATGGAAATGGTGAAGAGCTTGTAGATTTATGTGCTGAAAAAGGACTGATGATTGGGAATACCTGGTTTAAAAAGCGAGATATACATAAGTATACTTATGTAAGTAGGAGAGATGGCCAGAGAGCGTTATTGGATTACGTGTTAATTGACAGGCGTGCGAAAGAGAGACTTTTGGATGTTAATGTGCTGAGAGGTGCAACTGGAGGGATGTCTGATCATTATCTTGTGGAGGCTAAGGTGAAGATTAGTATGGGTTTTCAGAAAAGAGGAGTGAATGTTGGGGTGAAGAAGGTGGTGAGAGTAAGTGAGCTTGGGAAGGAGACCTGTGTGGGGAAGTACCAGGAGAGACTGTGTACAGAATGGAAAAAGGTGAGAACAATGGAAGTAAGGGGAGTGGGGGAGGAATGGGATGTATTTAGGGAATCAGTGATGGATTGCGCAAAAGATGCTTGTGGCATGAGAAGAGTGGGAGGTGGGCTGTTTAGAAAGGGTAGTGAGTGGTGGGATGAAGAAGTAAGAGTATTAGTGAAAGAGAAGAGAGAGGCATTTGGACGATTTTTGCAGGGAAAAAATGCAATTGAGTGGGAGAAGTATAAAAGAAAGAGACAGGAGGTCAAGAGAAAGGTGCAAGAGGTGAA
>NC_092226.1:8630552-8705552 GCF_036320965.1 Panulirus ornatus | reverse complement strand
TCTGTTACCTAGCTTTACTAAGTAATATCATCTGTTATCTGGCTTTCCTATGTACTGTTCTGCAAATAACCCCATTGCAGACCATCATGTCTTTTATAAAGTTTTACAAAGCAGTTTTAAATACGTGAAAGCAAGCTTTAGTATGAATTCAACCAAGCTAGAAAATGTAAGTATGGCAGAATACAAAATTGTAATAGTCACTGGTGACCTAAATCCAAGAAAATAGCGCAACGAAAGCGATGAAAAGAGACGAATATCTTTTTTTCCAATTCATGAATAAGGCATTCGAATTTTGCAGCAACAATTCCCTTTTCAGATTGTCCGTGAATGCATCATAATGACAAAGTATTTCACTTTGGACAGTGGCATGTGTACAATATCAGGGCTTTCCTTCATACGAACGTACGAGCGCGATGAAAGATGACATGAAATGCAGGTGTAAAAGAGAACCACTCACCCATTCGTCGAGTCAATCTCACCTTTCTCCATTCTACACTCAGTCTCTCCTGGTACTTCCTCAGACAAGTCTCCTTTCAAAGCTCACTTTCATCTCTCCACTCTTTTCTTCCAAAACATTTTCTTTTTTTTTTGAAACCTCTACAAATCATCTTCACAAGATAGTGAGATCAGACATCCCACCAGCTGCTCCTCTCGGTAGAAAGACATTTCAGAAGACGACGACAACCCGTAATCTAAGAGTTTAGTTATATTTTTTACCATACCATATTAGATCAAGTCACCCCATCTTTCCCACTATTACAACGTCCTCAAAAGGACCCGTTGATCTATGGCCGTTTGTAATTCTTTAAACAACCTTCAACATGATCGTTTTTATCAAATCATCACAATTACCATTAACCCTAGACATGATAGTATCAAAGTCCCTGTATGTTGGTGGCTACATCCTGGGACACTTGGTGCTTCCAGCGATCAGTGTACACCAGAAGCTGTGGGATAGGTGTAACACACACACTACCCTCAGCGTTCACTGTACACTAGTAGCTGTGGGATAAATATGTCAGACATACGATCATCCAAATGAGAGATTAGGGAGCTGTCTCTTTGCTTAGGTCTTTGTAAAATATGTTTTATGTAAGTAACTCCAATTTCCATAAGACGTGCTAGGTGCACAAAATCTTTCATGTCATCTAACCACGACGAAGAAAAGGAAAGAAACATACATGTAATGCCAGCACGGACGTGCTCGGCCACATCAAGTGTGGGGGATTTAAACGAGTCAGAATTTTAATATCTGATTGTTATTATGTACTCAAGATACAAACACGAGGTAAAACAATTATCCTGTATTGCATAATGCTAGACATGGAAATATCTTAATACCTTAAAATCAGAAATAAAGCAATCTTATATACTGTTGCAAATACATTTTAAACACTTTTGGCAAGGCTTGTTGGCTATGCTGCCTGGGACACCAAGTAAACCTAACCTAAGAGTCTACTACTGTAAGAAACATTGTGGAGCAACACAAGGGTTCATGATACCAAATAACTCAAAAACTTTTTTTTTTTTTTTTACGTGAAGTTATTCACCTGTAATGTTGCTATAACGCGAGTCGTATTACCTTCGTTCAATGGAATTCAGTGTTTTAGCTTTCTAATAAAGCCTCCAGTCCGATTCCATTGGCCATTTCTGGCAAGATATCTTTTCCACATCTTTTTTCTTTCTACAAATGGACGAAATCCGTGCCTGTCAATCTCTTGCATGTATTCTCGTTTCCTTTCTAACATTTCGAAGTTGCTGGACCCTTGCTTGCCAGCCGTGGCCGTGCTTGTATCTGTTCAGAGTCGATCATGAGGTCGATGTACTCCAGTGTTGACGGTGGATTTGGCTTGAGAGTTATTTCCAGTAAATAGTTCCAGAGACACACTCACTGGCTCTGTTATCCCCAGCACTAATACTCTACTGCTTCAAACATCTTGAATTTTGGCTCAAATTTTTCTGTTAAGAGGTTCTTCTCCTTTGGCTTCCTGGTAGCGGTGCTCGAGATCCTCTGCTGTTATGGTTACTGCCACTAACACTGGATCAAGATTATCCAGGAGGTTCTTGCGCACGTAGCAAATGACAAAGGTGACAGTAGCCATCAGATAATGTTCAACAAGAGTCTCTTATTATTTTAAGATTCTAATGGTAGGCATGACTGCGCTGAAGACAATTTACTATATAATGACCAGCTGGAATAGGGAACCTTCTCAACTATTGCCTTCATTTACAGTGAAAATAACCAATGCATGTTGGCTTTGCCTACTGCATACCCACAGTTGCTGGTGCGGTCTGGCTCCCCCTTCGGCTTACCAGGAGGACTGGTTGGCTTAGTCGGTACCTCTGTGTCATAGCTCAGACGAACCCTGCCTCACAACAGGCCCGCACACATCATCATCTGCGCTCAGATTCGTGGCTTCTTAGCTACGAGATTCAACTTCATGTGAGAGAGTGCGCTGGAGTACTCCGTCAGGATGTTCAGTTCTGTTTTCCTTTGTATATCTAGTGTAAGGCTCGCTGGTTAATTGGAGAAGACTCCATATTTCTCAGCACACCTGGCAGGCCTTCCTCCCTCAACACTTCTGCCTTTGTAATGGAGGCAATACTAGGTTTTTAGAAAACCAAAGTTTCTCGATGGTAATTATTCCTTTCAATGTAGAAATTCCTCCTCCTCCTCCTCTTATTCATCCTTGAAAAGATACATTGCTATATTCGCCTTCTGAAGATCTTCAGTTATGCTCCTCGTATCATTTCCTTAATTTGTGTTAATTTGACGAACTAATGGATCAGTTTTGCTGTAAGTCCATGAATGCAAGGGCAGCCACGTTAACCTTGAAATAATATTAATCATATCGTATCCTCAAACTTATTTCTTACGATGCTGTTAAGCTACTGTCAAGATACTTTGTCTGACGTAATCTTAGAATTTACTTTTCTGTTATCTTTATCGACCGAGTCGTGAGGATACTCGAATATTGGGGCACCAGCCCTCTGGGGACCGATGTTATCATGTTTCATATCAGACGTAGCCTTTGAATCATCACCATAGTAGGTTTCAACACTCCTGCCAGAACTGAACACTATTGAGTCTATTTTCTCTGGCGCTATAGTTGTGACGTCGCTGACTGCACCCTGACTTTGTTCTGCGAAGGGGAGGTTTTTACGTTCATGGAACCGTATATGTCGAGGCCTTATTCTATGAGAACTGCTGTCCTCATATTGCATACCAGTTGCCGCCCTCGAAACGTTAAGGTCAGATGAATCTGGACCGAACTGAAGGTTAGGCGCCTTATTCTCATAATCTGTTTCAACTTTCTCGACAGAACTGAACAGTATTGTCTCTCTTTCCTCTGGCGCTCCAGTTGTATTGTCGCTGACTGCAGCTGGACTCCGTTCTGCGAAGGGGAGGTTCTTACGTTCATGGAACCGTATGTGTCGAGGCCTTATTCTACGGGAAGTGCTGTCCTCATATTGCATACCAATCGACTCCCTCGAAACTTTAAGGTCAGATGAAGCGTCGGGTTCAAAACTTGAATCTTGACCAACCTGATTGTGAAGCACCGTATTCCCATAGACTGTTTCAACTCTCCTAGCAGAAGCGAACACGAACGAGTCTATTCCCTCTGGCGCTACAGTTGTATTGTTGTTAACTGTAGCCTGACTGTGTTCTGCTAAGGAGGGTCCTTACCGTCATGGAAACTCGTATATCGAGGCCCTACTCCCTGGGAAGTGCTGTCCTCATATTCCATACCAGTCGACTCGCTCGAACCATTAAAGACAGATGAAACATCGGGTTCAAAATTTGAATCTTGACTCACCTGATTATCAAGCGCCGTATTCTCGTAGTCGGTCTCAACTTTCTGGACAGAACTGAACACTATCGAGTCTACTTTCTCGGGCGACATTACAACCGTAACGTTGTTAAACTCAGTCTTACTTTCTTTTGGGACGGGTCGGTCCTTCCCTCTGTTCGAGTAAGGCATCTTGTACCGCCAGTGTCTCCAACTTATTCCTTTTATATTGCAAGGCTGCCGAGGTAGTAATGTCCTGGGGGGTTGATGATGGGCCTAATACCAGTGAGGTAGTGGTGTATGGGGTTGATGATGGGCCTAATACCAGTGAGGTAGTGGTGTATGGGGTTGATGATGGGCCTATTACCACAGTAGTGACGTAGGAACGTTGATGATAATCCTTACATCAAATGTACCGTCATTTCATAGCGTTGAGGATATTAACACGATTGAAGGAGCGATGTATTAAGCTGAAAATGCAAAAATAAAGATTAGAAATACTGGCAAATGAGAGTTGGGTGAGCGATTCTCAGTAAGATTTACGAATAACATGTTTTGGAAGGAGGTAAATGTGCAGAAGACGAAGAAAATAAATGGGAACATCGGTGAAGGGGGGGATAAGGGGGAATGATAACATGTACTGCTAAAGTTGGTAGATGGAGCGAGTATTTTGAAGGACTGTTAAACGTGTTTGATGCCAAGAGTGGCAGATGTTGGGTGGTTCGGTCAGGGCAGTATTCTAAGAGAGTGCGTCATGGAGAGTGGTTTGGTGAAAAGTAATAGGTGGTGACAGCCTTACTCTAGGCGAAATGTGGCAAGGCAACGGGATTGGATGGCGTTGCAGTGTAATTTCGTAAACAGGCCGATTTGTTGATCTGCGATTCATGATGAGGTGTCCGAGGACTGGCGGAATGCATGTATACAGCCATAGTATAAAAGCATGGGGAGCAAAGGTCAGTGCTCAAACTACAGAGGTGAACTCGTCGAGTGTACCTGGTAAGCTGTATGGGAGGGTGAAGAAGGCATGTGCAGAGCATCAGTATAGGAAGGAACAATGTGGTGACAGAATTTATATAGAATGTATGGATCAATTACGAGAAATATCTAGAGAAATAGAAGGATTCATATGTGGTATTCATGGATCCGGAGAAAACATAGGATAGGGTTGATAGATATACCTTGTGGAAAGATATTACATACATATGGTGTGGGAGGAAAGGTGCTAAACGGAGTGAAAAGTTTTTTTACGTATAGTACAAGACGTGCGTGCGAGGAGGTAAAGAGAAGAGAGAGTAGTTCCAGGCAAAGGTGGGTCTACGACAGGGCTGTGTGATGTCACCCCTCACATTAATAAAGGATGGTTTCCAACTACATGGAAGTAAACTAACCATTCATAATCGAATAAACAGATTTAACACAAATTCTATAGCGACTCCCCTGCAGCATTAGACTTAAGAGTTAGATAGAGCGGGTATCGTTCCATCATACGAAATGACTAGTTACAGTCCCCCATCCTTACCCAGGACACTGATAGGGGACATGTCTCGCTATCTTATCTCGTGAAACTCGGGGTTTATCTGCTGTGGCACGAGGTTTCGGCGAGACACTTACATCAGGAGTGAGGTGTCATTTACTTTAACAGCCTCATTATTATGGAGAGACAGATGAGCGAGAAAAATTATCACCAGACTTTTTTCTTCTCCTCCGAACACACTCAAAGACGGGCCGATCTGTGCTACTTATGGTACTGTGAGCTCACACAGAGTCAATGATGACTCTCCAAGAACACATACTCGACCTGTCCCTGAAATGGCACACCAGAAATTGGTTGTATCAGTAAGAACCCATTCTTTGTATATCATGAACTGTTGCCCAATTCCTTTTTGTCGTAATTTGATCGCGAAACAGCAAGCGACCTTCTGTAAACACACAAAACGATCATATAAAGTGAAACATTAAGTATTTCTGTGATTATAAAGCCTAGATTCTGATACATATATGTATCTCTAAATGCGTAACTGGCTTACAGGTAGTCCTTGCATTCGAGAACACTTCCTACAAAGACCTTCAACCCTTTTGCAACTTTAAAAGACCACCTCACTGAATGTTAGTAGAAGGGTTACTGGTTTGTGATATTCTCGAGATATTAATGATAAATTAATTGTAGATTACATAGCTAATGCCAGAGATGAAAGGGGGTGCTATCTCTATAGTATGATTAAGGTAAGAGTACGACTGATTGATGATTTTCTGGATTTTCGAATAAGTTAGACTACCTACTGTGGTTATCAAGGAGAATATGAATAAAATATATATATATATATATATATATATATATATATATATATATATATATATATATATATATATATATATATATATATATATAAAGCTGTAAGAGTATGCGAGAGTCTAAGCAAGTAGATTCTAGACTGGTGTGGGCAAGAATGGAAGTGGATGGAGAGAGATTTGTGCATATGCACTTCGCCATGAGAAAAAGATCGTGAGAGACAAGCTTTTTTGAGAGTAGTTATTTGAGCGTTTCAGCAGTTTTGATGTAAGAGTGGGTATCAGCGATGGGTGATCTAAATGCGAAGGCGAATTGAGGGTGTAACTAGAAGGCATAGGGTATTCAGTGTTGTTAATGGAAAGTGTGAACAGCTCGAGTTATCTGCTGGAGAAAAAAAAAAAATAACGTGATCGGAACTGTTTAAAAAGAGGGACATACACAAGAATACATGTGTGAGCAGGAGATATGGTCGGCAGGCATTAATGGATTACATATCAACTGCTAGGCGTGTATGAAGACTATGTAAATGTGCTTAGAGGGACTGCTGGTAGGACGTCTGAACACTATCTTGTGTAGGAAAAGGGGGAATATTCGTAAAGGTTTACGGAAAGAGGAAACATTGTCGGTGAGAAGAGTGGCGAGAGTAAGTGAGCTTCGAAGAAAGATTTGTGTGAAAAAATACTAAGATTGAGTGTAGAAGGGCATAAGGTGAGAATAAATGAAGTAAGGGGATTGAGTGAGGAATGGGAGGTATTCAGGGAATCTATGCTGGCATGTGAAAGAGTTGCATATGGCATGCGAAAGGTGGGTGGATTAGGAAGAGTAGCGAGCGAGGGTGGTATGAAGTAAAGTTGCTGGCGAGACAAAAGAAAGGCGTTCGGGTGGTATTTGTACGCAAGGAGTGCAAATGAACGGGGGATGAGCGAGACAAAAGAGGGCGGCAGGTCAAGAGGAAGGTGCAGGGATTGAAAAAGAGGGCAAAATGGGAAATAGGGTGAGCAACTCTCAACAAACTAAGGATAACATATTTGGAAGGAGGTAAAGAATGTGCACAAAAAAAAAAAGAACAAATGGGAACATCTGTGAAGGGGACAAAAGGGCAAGTGATAACGGGTAGTGATTAAGTGAGGAGATAAGAGTATTTTCAAGGACTGCTGAATGTGTTTTAGGCAGTTGATATAGACTTACATAGTACAAAGGCGAATGAGAAATGATCCCTGGAATTAGACACCTCACTGATGAAAAAAGGTTAAAGATACACTTTTCACTCACTTAAGAGGAAGAGGGATAAAGGGGATATGATAAATATATCAAATGGGTGAAGGGCATTATTAAAGGTAACATATATATAAAGTTCTTATAATGGCACCAACGGTTAGGACAAACAATAATGGATTTACATCAAAGGAAAATAGATTCAGGTCTGTTGTGGGTAAATATTGGTTCGGGAATATGTTAGTGGATTTATGGAACCAGCTGCTGCCAAGTACAGTAGTGGAAGCTAGGTTTTTAAGTAGCTTTAAGCGAAGGTTAGATGTGTTTATAGCTTAAGGCGGTTGGTTGTATGGTGGACAGACAGGCTCAGGACTTGCCTAGCATGGGCTAGTAGGCCTCTTGCAGTGTCCTTACTTATGATGTTCTTATGATAGAGTGGCAGATGGAGGGTGTCCGTGTTGGGGCGGTATGCGAAAAGTGGTTTAGTAAAGAGAGAAGAGGTGGTGAACGCATTGCGTAAAATGAAAACAAAAGAGGAGAAAAGTAAAACAGGAGGGGAGGATTTCGAAACCCACACCCCCCCTTCCCTCTCCCACCCGTTTTAGTCATTTACGACACAGAGAATACGTGGGCACTAATCATATTATATATATATATATATATATATATATATATATATATATATATATATATATATATATATATATTACCAAATCTATCATGTACCTGGATGGATCAGCCACATACAGCTTTCATGGCACTGTTCAAAACACTTTAGTATCCCAAAACCAGTGTCATCAAATGGAAAATAAATGGATTTCACACTTACTCTAATCTGTACACTCGGCAAGTTCGTCACGTAAAGCCACTGTCGAATTACCTAAGTTCCCCCCGCCTCCCCAGCCAAACGTTTTCCTTTATCCCTACGTTAACTTAAGTTGGTAGAGGGAGGGGGTTGAGTCAACCTATATAAACAGTAGACATCTGGGGGGTAAGTCAACCTAACCTATATAAACAGTAGACATCTGTCTACCGCTTCCTGTACTTTCTAGTACACTGCTTTATCCCTTCCCGACTGAACTATTACCTCTTATAAAGTCTACTTAAACCATCCACATTTACTTGACTAACCTCATGACTTTTTCACACTTATGAAATTCTTCATACCATCAAGGTAATCAGACTTGCCCACGCTATCATACTGTTAAGATGTTCAGGGAAATTTACGAGGAAAAATAATAAGTATTGAACTTCCCCGTAGTGTAAACACGATCATATAAACACTCATAACATCCATTTTCTATATCAAACCGCGAAAAACAAACACCTAAATATACATTCTACGCGAGATCGAATGAATGAAGTTAAATCTATATTACAAGATGAGTCATTCAAATCGCGTCTATGTATGGAGAGTCTACTCGTAAATCTTAAAAAGTGCACTTACTTGAATATGACAAAGAGATAGAAAGGCCTTCGTTTCGCCGGTCGCCACGTAGGTTCTACCTAGATACGAGTGGGTAGTGAGTTGCTCCTCACTAGTTCGCTGCCTACGATATGGTGACGGTGAGGGAGACCGATACGTGTGTTTATATAAACCCGCCACCTCACACCACCCCACCCCACAGATGACGGTTCTCGGAAGCCGTGTTAAGGTACGTAGCGAAACGTTCTGCTCTCCAGGCCCCAAACGTACTTGTTGTCAAACAAGGAAAAAAATATGTCCATGACGAAATGAACATCTGCAACTAGTCTCTCTCTCTCTCTCTCTCTCTCTCTCTCTCTCTCTCTCTCTCTCTCTCTCTCTCTCTCGTAAATAGGATGCAGCAGCCGACCAAGGAGTTACATGAGCTGTAATACCCGCTCGGGTATTGGGAAGGATATAGTAACAGTTGTTACAGCATCATCATTTCAGTGACTATCAAGACGTTGTTCCTTGGTCCAGGTATACGTGTCTTTCGTCTTTCTGCATACCTTGCACGGGAGATGCTGGATTTCAGTTCATGAACACACAATCACTCCACGTCAACACCCAACGCTCTTGAATCATTATCGTAACATTCGATTTCCTTACGGTAAACTACACCTTTTGGCAAAATCACGTTGTCATTTTGATTATATATATATATATATATATATATAATTGTATGTTCTGATGTATTCTGTACAAGCGTTTTTGGAGCCTTATTCATATCCGCGCCTCAGACCAGGGTTATTGAAAAATAAGATAAAAGTATGTAAAGATTTTTTTTTTGTGTGTGAATTGGAGGATTTAGAGGACCATGTTAAGTGGCAGTTATTGTACACTTGCATATCTCAACGAAAGCATAACTGCAGGTTCACAGATTCTTAAATTTTAACTGTCGAATGTTTTGTGATGTGGAAGGCGGCGCACAGATGTGTGGAAGGCGAGGTGTGTGTGTGTGTGTTCTATTGTTATCAAGACTAACTCGCTCCTTCCTGGTATATGATTATGATAAGGGCAGATAAGGCTATGTGATTTCCTGCGATTCGTGTGATGTCAGGGATGATGGACATGTTCAGAAAATGGAGACAAAGGAACCTGTTACAGAGCTGTCTTAAGTCAGCAGCAAGATGAAAATATATGAAGACGCCTGTCAAACTAGTGTGAATCTTCATCTGTTCATATAACTCGTTTCGATAACACCAAAGTGACATTTCATTCTTTTAAGAGCTGTAGTGGAAATTACCAAATTATGTAGTTTGATCATGTATCATTTCTCAGCGAACAGTACAAACGTAACTTCATCCAAATGAGCGAGAACAAAGAAAAGTCGAATGAGTAGAGGCAGGTACAACGGTTGGAAAAAATACTCATTCACTCGCGCGTGACTTTGGTATGTATACGTGAGCCATCATACATACAAAACGTTTCAGTAGCAACCGCAGCAAAGCGACCATGCCATATACTCATTGCTATTCCCTATTTAAACAGAAGCACTAAAAGGAAAATAAGTTTGGAGGCACATTGACTTTCGCTATATATATATATAATTACACTCCTAGCAACACAGATTAAATGAAGTATTCCGAATGAAAATGAACAAAATGGTCAGCGTACAGAGTGGTGGCGGGTGGCGGCAACACACTGTACCTGAGAGCCTGCGCGCGCGATGATAACAGTCCTTTACCAAGAAATCGGTCGGTCTTGCCTCTCTTCGTACCCTTTTTTTCGCAATTGTTATACAACCGACAAATATTGGAATTCATACAGGACTTACTGTCCCACACGAGGAAGCTCTTATGCACGGTAGCTAAAGCGACTAACTGCATACGTTTTGGTAAACAGTAGATGATGATCGCTAAATTGTGGTATGCGAGGGTTGGTCGGGCCGGAGGTTGGTAGACCAGTGTTACTATGATGCCATATGATAATTTATTGTGATATTTCAGGTATTTTAATAATCATTTTTGTAATATTGGCAGGAGCCTTACGGAGTTACTATTATATTTTAATGTCACGATTAAACAATGAAAAATATATAAAGTATGTTTAATACTTTATATAACCTGTGAAAGTTTGACCATTCATTTCAGTATAGGCCTATACTTTCCCACAAGATGTCATCAGTATAACACTATATATCTTATGGTATATCATCTCTTCTCTTACTGATAAGCATCTGGATTGGTGTCAGAAGTGTGTGCTGCTATCATGTAGTTTTGTATGAAGACCCAACAACAAGAAATAAATTGATATGATTTATATTTGATTAAATCATTGTGCTAACACCTCGTGCCACTGTGAGGCGCGAATCCATCAACGGGTTCTCTGAAGCTCCCACGCCTGTAGTGCTGAATTGAGCACAGCGTCGTGGGTCAGATGACGTCCCGTATCTTAGCATATATTTCATCATGGCTGCCCCATACATGTTCGATGGGGATGAGATCAGGGGATCTGTGTGGGTATGGTAAAAGGGGTTGTTCAAAATGGGGATGTCTGGCAAATCACCCCCTAATTCCTGGATACGTATGGATGGGTGTTATCCTGCAAGAGATGGAAAGGAACGGGTAGGAAGAAAAAAAAGCGTTGTCTCAACGGGTAGGTTCAAGAGCCTCGTAATACGTCAATATACTACTACTGGCCGGTGAATTTGCACTCTCCTCCATCAAGCCAGCCGATCCACCACACCTTGTGGACATACAACCACACCAAGCAGCACTGACCCTGCCACTCCTCTTGCCTTCCACCATATGCTTGACCTCAAATCTCATTGCATTTCAAAGGCATCAGAAAATACAGTAATACAATTTATTTTTTTTCATACCTATTCGCTTTATCCCACATTAGCGAGGTAGCGTTAAGAACAGAGGAGTGAGCCTTAGAGGATATATCCTCACTTGGCCCACCTCTCCGTTTCTTCTTCTGGAAAATTACAAACGGGAAGGGAGGATTTCCAGCCCCCTGCAATACAATACATTATACCAATGATATAACTGACGACGAATTAGCATATATAAAACATTAGCCGAGACGGTACGGGACATGATCAAAGACATCTCATAAACGTCATTATATATATATATATATATATATATATATATATATATATATATATATATATATATATACACACACACACGAGTCCACGGGGAAGATGAAACAAGTTCCCAAGTTCACTTTTGTGTAATAATCACATCAGGGGAGATACAAGAAAGAAAATAACTCCGTTGTTATACAACAAAGAGACGTAGCTAGGACGCCAAATGGCGTCCTAGCTACGTCTCTTCGTTTTATATCAACTGACATTTCTTCCTTGTATCTCCGCTGATGTGATTATTACACGAAAGTGCACTTGGGACCTATCGTGTTTCATTTTCCCCGTGGACTCATAAGAATATACTTGATAACGTGCAAAATTGTGATCCTTTCCAATATATATATTATGACAGACACGATGGTTTACGAACATATTTGCTGCCGGAGGACATCAATATTATTCTAAAACTCCATAATGTATACAGATGGATAAATGGCACTAAAGAGAAAGTGCCTACGGGATCTAGCCATCAGGCAGAGAGAGAGAGAGAGAGAGAGAGAGAGAGAGAGAGAGAGAGAGAGAGAGAGAGAGAACAATAGTCAATTTTACGGCACGAGGAACTTCACAAAGTGGAACCATTGTACCATACAGAGCAATAGAGAAAATATTGGAGTCTCTCTCTCTCTCTCTCTCTCTCTCTCTCTCTCTCTCTCTCTCTCTCTCTCTCTCAGCCCTCCCCCCCCCCCCCCCCCCCAACCAAGTCTGCGCCGGAACTAGAGGTTTTATTAAGATTGTCAAATTATATCGGTCTGTGTTATGCCTGGAGATGAAATGCGTACTTATTGACGGTGTTTTCCCTCGAGAGACGTGCGTCCAGTGGGTAAAAGGAGGTTATATTTATTACCTGCCCTGACCCTCGCTTTGTATCTGGGAGTAGGACCAGTGAGCCAGCACTCACTGCCTCTCAAATTTCCTCTCATTGTTCAACTGGCTCGGGTCGGTAGTATATATTCTCTTATTCCCCTCATCCCCACACGTGGGGGATGCTAGTTTTCAGTCCATAACCTATATACAATTTCTACCATCACACACTACATCACTCAAAGTTCATGTAACTCAAATCTCCGATCTCTTATGTTTTCCTTCTGAACCATAAGCGTTAAACAAAAGTTTTAGGGAAAAATTTCCTTGGCGGCAACTGTGTGCGTCAAGGTACTCGTTCCTATACTCCAGATGGATATTAGTAAACTTTGTGCAAGATCTTCCAAAATTGTTATCAACAAAGAGGAAGCTAAAAATCTTTCGAAAAGAGAAAATTCTATTTCGTCAATTCAATTTCATTCTATCTCTATCCATCAGGATTTAATAAGCATACACGATTCATTGAAGCTTCTTGCATGATATTCAAACAGGGTTCAGTCTTCCCCTAAATCATTTCCTGTGTAATTGAATATCAGGTAATTTCAAATTGCTTTCAGAATACGTTCCTATTAATTAATCATTCCAATTTCGTGGAAAATGTCGTTACAAGGCAGAGTTTATGATACGAGATGGTGAAGGAGACGAAATTCATACTACTGTGACAACCAAATGGGTGTGTCACTTCCATCCTCCAAACTTTATTTCCACCTGGATCTCTCTTTTTATATCAGCTGAGACGGCACGGGCATCCGAGGCATCTAGACCATCTTATTAACGCTCTCTCTCTCTCTCTCTCTCTCTATGTATATATATATCCTGAACCAGGTACTGAAATAATCGACCAACCCCTAAGGGTGGATGAACAGCTAGCTGGGTTGACTGTGGACCAACGGCCGCAATCAGGATTCGAACTCTACGCTAGACCATGGGCGGCCCGTGAATGCATCAGGGTCAGAAACCCAAGCCAGGACCATTCACTGGGATGCATCACAGGTGCTTTTCAGCAAACTGCTTCAGGTTGAAGAAATGTATCAACCTATTCTTCAGTGAATCTCACAGGGTCAACACACACACATCCCTCTCTCTACTGACGTGCCAAATTGACCGGAGTGTTATGAGGTAAATCAATAATATATTACTCCCTTTTGCTAAGCAGTATTGCTTAATTATTTCCAATATATTCTTGACCGTTGCACCTTTAACCCAGATAGAAAATGCGAGGCATCCAGGAATGAGAATAGAATGACCTTCAAGGTTCATTAAAGAGTTGTAGATCACAGCACATCTAGTGTGTTTGATGAAAGACTTAGGGACAAGAATAGTCTCCACGCAAAATCTAAGGAAGAAATTTTAGACTCCGTTTAAAGACAAGGAATAGAACTCCGTCCTAAGACAAGGACTTGGGGGGGAAGAACTTTATTCCCTGTCAAGAAAATGAACAGCACCGTTACAAGACGAAGAAAAGAAACGTCTCGATGATCAGCCAACTCAAACTCGCACACAAAAAAGGTAGTTTACTAGTCACAAAATGTGATGGTTGGTTCCCTTCATTGACGCCTCCCTCCACACACGGGTACCGAAACTCATTTCCCAGTGCAAACAAGGAATAATCATCGGCTAACAGTGCTCACTACGTCGGTCAACACTAATGTCTTCCCCAGCTGCTGAACGAGACGCAAACAACAGTCCAACGAGCCTCATTATTCTTTGCAAGTCTCTTGGTTAGGAAAACATGTAGATCGTGTTCCTGATGTGTAGTTCAGAGAGCAGGCAAGATTACTATAGTACTTTTTCATTCATCTGGGATATATATATATATATATATATATATATATATATATATATATATATATATATATATATATATACATATATATATTTTTTTTTTCAAACTATTCGCCATTTCCCGCGTTAGCAAGGTAGCGTTAAGAACAGAGGACTGGACCTTTAAGGGAATATCCTCACCTGGCCCCCTTCTCTGTTCCTACTTTTGGAAAATTAAAAAAAAAAACGAAAAAAAAAACGAGAGGGGAGGATTTCCAGCCCCCCGCTCCCTCCCCTTTAAGTCGCCTTCTACGACACGCAGGGAATACGTGGGAAGTATTCCTTCTCCCCTGTCCCCAGGGATATATATATATATATATATATATATATATATATATATATATATATATATATATACATACATATATCGCAGTTTCATGTGTGGCGACGAGAATGGATGAAGGCAGCATGCATGAATATGCACGTGTATATATGTATATGTCTGTGCATGTGTATGTATACGTTGAAATGTATATGTATGGGTGGGCGTTTATGTATATACTTGTGTAGGTGGGTGGGTTGAGCCATTCTTTCGTCTGTTTCCTTGCGCTACCTCGCTAACGCAAGAGACAGCGACAAAGTACAATAAAAAAAAATGAAAGTATATGATCGCAGTGCAGGGGCACGAAAGGCGTCTGTCTAATTCATCCAATTGGATTCGCGAGATGAAAGGGATTTGGAATCTCTGGTATCCGTTACTTATGGATGGGAATCAGGCATTCGAATACCAAGTAACGGCTATGCGATGCTGATGACTTCGACAAGGTAACAATTATTAGAGCCGTTTTACCGAGACTGATAAGCGAGGCAATATAACCAGATATTGGACCCTATTCATGATGAAAACCAATCATCATCCTTATTACTATCATATCTTTTATAATCAATATCATTATCAGCATTATATAATTATCAGTCTTTTAATACCACTATTATCATTACATTTATCAATGATATGTTTAGACATTGTCATTCGGGTTGCAATGCACTGATCACATGCGCTGATGTATGCATTAGACGTAGGATCATAGTCAAACGCTCCTATCCAATCAAAGAGACTCGAACCCGGGGGCCTGTTCGATAACCCAGCAATGCACTGACCTATGGAGGATCTTATAAGATACATTCTCGGTACTGCTATTCGTCTCATTCCACCTCCTGGATCTTGACTAGTGATCAATGAAACGCCATTCTCAATAATGTACATGGAAAATAGAATATGTAGATAAAGGGGGAGTGTTCCTTTCTACCACCCTGATCAGACAGTGCATAAATTTTTTGCGGGTACTAAATAAAAGACGATTATGAAGTTTTCGTTAATGCCTTAGGATTAAAGATAATTGATGAAAAATAACAGTTACGAAATTACATTGGGTACAAAGAGTACACATTCAAATGCCTATAAAATTTCCCAAAATATCCACCCCCCCCCCCCTCACAAAATTGTATATATAAATTTCATGCATACTCGCCAATTCCCGCATTAGCGAGGTAGCGTTTAGAGCAGAGGACTGAGCCTAAGGGGAAAATCCACCCTTCTCTTTTCCTTCCCATATATATATATATATATATATATATATATATATATATATATATATATATTAGATAGGTATGATAAATCAGAAATACCTGGGAATACCTGTTTAAAAGTAAGGACTTATCACAAATGTACGTACGGGGGAGGAAAAGATGGTCAGCGGACATATTGGATTACATGCTAATTGATAAACGCGCAAAAGAGACTTTTGGATGTGAATGTGCTGAAAACTGCAGCTGGTGGAATGTCTGATCATCGCTTGTGGAGGCGAGAGTGAAGATTTGTAAAAGTGTTCGGTAAAAAGAAAAAGTTTTGGGTAAGAGGAGTGTGTTGAGAGTGAGCGATCTCGGAAAGGAGACTTGTGCGAAGGAATACCACACGAGATCGACTGTAGAATGGAAGAGGTTGGAGTAAACGGAGCTAAGGAAGGTGGGTGAGGAATGAGAGGTAGGTAGAGAGGCAGCGCTGGTATTTGCCAGAGATGCGTGTGGCATGAGAAAGGTGGGCAGGTTAGAAAAGGTGGTTAATGGTGCGATGAAGAAGTAAAGTTGCTAGAACGAAAAAGAAAGACAGGAACATGGACGATACTTACAAGGAAGGAGTACACGTGATTAGATGTATAACAAACAGCTGGAGGTGGTCATGAAGGTGCTGGGGTTGGAAAAAAAAACCACACACAAATAGTTGAGGTGAGTGAGTATCTGTAAACTTCAAGGAAAATTAGTTTCTGATTGAGGTTAATAGTGTGCGAAAAACAAGAGAAGAAATGGGGGAACGTTGGTGAAGGTGGCACTTGAATAAGAGGCAACAGGTAGTGATGAAGTGAAGAGGAGACGGAGTAAGTCTTTGAAGGAGTTTTAGATATGTCTGATGATGGTGGCAAATGTAGTGTGTTTGGGCTGGGTTGCTGTGCAAAGTGCGAGAGTCATGAGGAGTGGTTTGTTGGAGAGACAAGAGCTGGTGAAAGCCTTGTGCATGATGAAATGTGGCAAAGCGGCTGCAGTGGACAGTACTGCAGCTGAATTTAAAAAATATTGTGACTTGTGGTTTGGTTAGTTAAGGTTTCAGTGAATATATAGATCATGATTAGATACCTGATGATCTACAGAATGCATATACAGTGCCATTATAAAAGAAGCAAGGATCTTTTTGAAGCATTTATGGATCTGGAGAAAGCATGTGATAGGGTTGATAGAGATGCGTTGTTGAAGGTCTTAAGAATACAACGTGTGGAAAGAATGCTGCCAGAATTTTTTTCAAGGGTGTAAGGCGTGTGTACGAGTAGAAAAAGAGTAAAAGAAATGGTTCTAAGAAGGATGGTCTGCAACAGGGGTGTGTGATGTCACCATGGCTGCTTGATCTGTTTATAGAGGGAGGTAAATGCAAGGTAACGAGGTAGCATCAGGAACATGCTAAGAATGGCGAAATCCGTTCACATCCATTCTCTAGCCGTCGTGTGTAATTATGATATATATATATATATATATATATATATATATATATATATATATATATATATATATATATATATATATATATATATATATAATTTCGTATGATAAAATATATAGCTTTAAAATGATGCTTTGTGTTATACATAGTGCCATCAAAGCTGTGCAGTAAAAGTTTTGGAAAAAAAAAAATGCCACACCTACGTACACACATCCCTTCATAAAAATAAACGAATCATTTTTCCTCCATTAATATGTGGAGATCAGTCTATTATAGGTAACTGGGATATCTGATGCTGTGTACTTTATTTAATTGGTTAGATAAACATGATTCAAGGGAATAAATAGATTTCAGGCTGCGTTTTAATTACACAAATGCATTATACATTTTTAAAGTTTTTCCACGGAATGAATTCAGCGTTATTTACATATGTGTAGTTGGGAGAGCTGTTGGCTATGTTTATACAGTATTGTGGCGTGGCTGTTCGGTGCACTTTTTGTGGATATTACGAGTTTATATTAACACATGTATTCTATACACGCAAGCATTTACCTATGCGATACATAAACTAATTTATTTACAATTACCCCTGGACAAGTTTCTATGAACGAGTCCTAGTGTTAACCAGGACGTTTTTAAAAGCCTCCTGCAGCCCAAGGGTGCGCAACGACCAGTAGCAGGGATATATAAACTCTTTGGGAGTAAGAGGTTCTTTGCTTTGACGAGATTGTACTCTCGATGATACAGCCTCGCCAGAGTGAATTTTCACTCGTAGCATCATAACAGGAATTATATATATATATATATATATATATATATATATATATATATATATATATATATATATATATATATATATATATATATATACTCTTCTAACTTCCTTCCTCTTCCTGCTACAACTTTAAAGCATAATTACGGGAAGGCAATATACCCATGTGAATGGTTGCGGTCGCCAGTCCCTCTGCTTCAGCTCCGGCACGGCCCATGTACGTAGTCATCAGAGTGGTGTCAGGCTACTGAAGACCTACACGCTCAGTGGTTTACGCGTAATCCTGGTGGGATTAAAAGGGGACGGGCAAAGTGGATGAGATCTGTATGTCGACGGGGGACGTTCGCAAACCGCTGGTGCCTGACACACTATATCCTCTCTCTCTCTCTCTCTCTCTCTCTCTCTCTCTCTCTCTCTCTCTCTCTCTCTCTCTCTCCCATAGGGAAATTCTCAAAAGCCATGTCTGTCATTTTAGCCAATGCTGCTACATAGCCTTTGCTCAGGTATTGAGAGATTGAACCGCATTTTCTTGAACCGTAT
The DNA here is from genome assembly GCF_036320965.1 of Panulirus ornatus. Classification (NCBI taxonomy): domain Eukaryota; kingdom Metazoa; phylum Arthropoda; class Malacostraca; order Decapoda; family Palinuridae; genus Panulirus; species Panulirus ornatus. The sequence goes on along the minus strand of NC_092226.1, from coordinate 8,686,708 downwards.
TTTCAACATGATCCCATCCAGGTCCATCATTACAACACAAGTCTTTTACCCAGATGGTATGTAGGGGTTTTGCTTGTATCTTCAACCTGACCCACTCTCCTCTCTTTCTCGCTCATAGCTTTAACAGTGCCCTGCCAGAGAGAGTGAAGGGAGTTGGTTGTTCTAGATGAATGCCTCAGGTTATTAGAAGCTAATACATTGTCGGATCGATGAATTTCTTGACATCATGAGGTTTAAAGTATACTAAACTATATATATGTATAGATGGGAAGAGGATAGAAATGTTCTCAAGTTATACCTTACATGTGTACGATGTTTGATATGGAAATTCACAGGGAATTTATAGTTGCTGTATTGATAGGTTCAATGAGGAAAATTTTAGACCTAATGAAACTAGCAATATATGCCATAATAACGTTAAAGGTTATAATAATAACTGGAAATACTTATTACTATCATTATCAATATTGATATTACTTATTCGTAATAATGAAAACAGCACTAATATCTTGAGAGCATAACAAATGAGATTCAAATGAATTACGTTGATATACCCAAGGACGTCATGTTAACAGAGAGAGAGAGAGAGAGAGAGAGAGAGAGAGAGAGAGAGAGAGAATTCAGGCACTTTGACCTGATCACTTTAATGTGGACTATTATAAAGGAAACTCCGGCCATCCTCAAAGCTCATTGGACGAAACCACCGTCTCCCAGACGAGGACAGGACGAGAGAAGAGGACGCGTCCTGGACGACGAGATGATGTAGCAAAAATGACAATTGAACATAAGCAATAACACCTTTACGCTGATTGGACAATAGCAACATGAGGCTAACCGAACTGAACTATACACATTGCTGCCAATTAGACAAGAACATAGGCACTAGAAATGCACCATATACATTTCGCAGCCAACTAGACATGAACACATGCACTAGAATTGCGCTATGTACATTTTGCTGCCAATTAGACAAGAACACAGACACTAGAAATGCACTATATACATTCTACAGCCAAATAGACGAGAACACAGTCATTAGGGTAGTGGAAAAGAACTAACAACTTTTGACGATTTTACAGACAGTTAAAACGAGTTACTTCGAAATTTGTATCCCTGACGAACGTACCAATAGGAAGCAAGACAACTTATCCAACACCATTGGCGTAATGTGGTGGATGATTTGAAGAAAAAAAAAAAAAAAAGTTATGTCATATTTCAGTGGGAAAACGGTTCCTTAAAAGGAAGTGCGACCATATGGCCCTCCAGTGTAAAAGGTTCTATCATGAATGATACAAAAAGGCACACAATGCAAAGATACTAGACAACCTTTAAAGTTGGTGTGATACATGATGAAATTATGTTGCGAACATGTGCAAAGTATTGACGATGGGACACAGAAAAGGCCTCGTCAAAATGAATTCAAGTACAAGGAAATATTCAAACAAGCTCTCTACATGCTACACATGGCCAAAACTAGAACATATTTCTCAAGTTTGGTCACCGCACTTAAACAAAACGAACTAGTAGAGAAGGTCTGAAAGAGGACGACAGAGATAGTGCATATATAACACAGATAACCGATTGACACCGAGAAGCCAGAGGCCCTAGGATTTTAAACCTGCCTGGTCATGGACCGTGTCAACGGAAAATATATAGAAAAAAGTCATACCATACAAAACAGCACCCAGAACAATCACAGGCTGTTTGAACAACAATCTGCTCGTCGTTCACAATATTGCAATAGCAATACACAGACCCCTCGTATACACACCAAGTCATAAGCAATAGAATTATAAGTCTTACCCCTATGAACACAACAGTATGCTCGTCGCTCACAATATTGCGATAGCAATACACAGACATCTCGTACCCACACCAAGTCATAAGCAATCGAATTATAAATCTTGCCCCTACCTCATATTACGGCTACCTGTGCCCACAGATCCTTCCACTTCCAACAAACAGTGACAATAGATTACACTCCATTACAACTAGTCAAGCACAAGACTAAACACTCTCGACTTGGATTCAAACGTCACCCCACTAGATATACACTCATCAGAAATCACACTTCCCAGACACACACGGGTTATGTACACTGTGGACATCAGCCAACCATCCATTCAGAACTATAAAAACATCGATTCAACCTCTCAAAATCCATCATGTCTACGATGCAGTTACGATAGTGAAGACACTGAACACCTACTGCTGTCTAGCACTCTCCTTACACAAGTCCGCTCGTAATATCAATACGTTTTATGACTTGTGGTTCTGACCGGAGTATGTGGCCGGTCTCCCGAGAGCTGCTGGAGCCCCATAGAAGATACAAGGGACTCTTAGGGCAGGAAAGTACTGTGTGTGTGTATGTGTGTATGTGTGTATGTATACATACGTATATTCTACAACTTCAAAAAAGGAAACGCACACCAGTGGGCTAAACCAGTAGACCAGACAGAACAAGCCTACAGCCTAAACGAGTTTCGTGTATATTCTAATCTTTTCTTTATATAGACTTTCATTTATTTTTCTTTCCAAAGACGTGGAGATGCACATTTCAACCCAGTAGGTCAAAGCGGTGGTGCGTCTGTGATCGAAAGGCGAGGACTAATTGTTTTAGCATTTTTTCTATCTTTTATTCTGTTTAGAATTGTTTTAGATCGATAGAGAAAGTGGGGGGAATAGAGAGAGAGTTTCAACTTATGTACGTCCCTACCTATCTACCATGTACTGACGGCGACATTTTGCCGTGAGTGAAAGTCGAAAGAGAGGAGGGAGAGAAAGATGAACTGCCAATATCCTTCATATTCCTCTCTCCTCCCGACAGATTTGGAGCACAAACAATATTCCCGAAAGACATTCTCAAAAAAGAAAAACTACAAACTACTCAAACTTCTCCCCTTAACCCCCTCAAAAACGATATCCAACGACACATGATGGAGCCGTAATATTCGCTGTCCTTGAAACGCATCTTGCATACTGGGGGAATTCGCATCGAACTCGAGTGGAATATTCATTTGTGGCAAACAAGTTCACCGTAATTTGGCAATCTCCTGTTGAGAGACACACACCAGCAGGCATTAAATTTGCCCACCATGAAAGAAAGAAGAGTAAGGGGTGGCCTGATCAAAACACCTACATTTCTCAACTAATCCGATGAAGTTAACAGTGAATAGTACTTCGAAAGATGCAATGACAGAACAATGTTGGCCATATGAAAATTAATCAATAGAATCGTTATAAAAATATATAATTAACTAATTAACGACTCACTGCGAGGGGACAACGAGTAACGAAGGTGGACAGTGAATACAAGAAAAAAGTTGAAAGGTTTTAATGTGGCTAGTGAATACAAACTTTTAAAAAAAGGTTTGTGATTAAGAGAGCAAGTTCCAGAAATGGTGCTCCCCCACAAGAGTGTAGGCCTCTCTCTCCCTTGTAGTGTACAAATTGGTCATTACAAGTAGGTGATCAAACCCGACCTCGCCTAGGTTTACTCAAGGAGGCCCGAAATGAACGTTAGTCCTTCCAAACCTCTCCTGCCCCCAGCTGTCATTTACCCCTATGTCAACAGTCATTCAATACGAGTTTCACGGTGAAGTTAACTAGATTCTGTAAATTTGTTTCCCCGAGGAAGAGGGGGATGGCCTTTTCTCGGCCTATATATATATATCTTACTCCTTTTCGTGTTATCTCCAAGAACGTCTCTTATTAGTGAGGGCTTCCATTGTTCTCAACTTCTTATTCGTGAGGCCTTCCATGGTTCCTTCATTTTCTTATTCGTGAGAGCAATGTTCCTTTCATTTTCCTTTTATTCGTGAGGGCTTCCGTGGTTTTTTCTTTTCTTATTCGTGAAGGCTTCCGTAGTTCTTACATTTTCCTCATATTCGTGAGGGCTTCCATGGTTCCTTCATTTTCTTATTCGTGAGGGCAATGTATTTTCCTCTTATTCGTGAAGGCTTCCGTGGCTCGTACATTTTCCTCATATTCGTGAGGGCTTCTTCCATGGTTCTTTCATTTTCTTATTCGTAATGGCTTCCGTGGTTCTTCTCTCATCTTCCTCTTTCTTCGTGAAGTCTTCTATGGATCTTCTTTCAACAAGACAATAAGCTAGATTGTTTTCCTAGATGCTACGACGCCTAAACATATCGCCACACTGCCTCATAAAGCTCTACGGATTCAGAATAGGTCAAGTAGATGAGTAATGACCACAAATGTCTAATCTATGAGGCTACACAGTAATAAAGGAAACCTGATGGGGGTCTAGATGTTCCAAGTGCACTTTCGTGTAATGATCACATCACCAAGGGAGGTACAAGAAAGAAATGTAACAGTCATCTGATATACAACCTCATTGGAGGGGGGGATGCTATTTCATGTGTGGCGGGGTGGCGACAGAAATGGATGAAGGCAGCAAGTTTATATCTATATGTCTGTATATGCGTTGAAATGTAAATGCGCGTGCGTTATGTATATGCATATGGGTAGGTTGGGCCATTCCTCTTCTGTTTCCTTGCGCTACCTCGCTAACGCGGGAGACGGAGAGTAAGTATAGCAAGATTATATATACATATATATATATATATATATATATATATATATATATATATTAGATATCTGGGAGTGGATCTGGCAGCGGATGGAACCATGGAAGCGGAAGTGGATCATAGGGTGGGGGAGGGGGCGAAAATTTTGGGAGCCTTGAAAAATGTGTGGAAGTCGAGAACATTATCTCGGAAAGCAAAAATGGGTATGTTTGAAGGAATAGTGGTTCCAACAATGTTGTATGGTTGCGAGGCGTGGGCTATGGATAGAGTTGTGCGCAGGAGGATGGATGTGCTGGAAATGAGATGTTTGAGGACAATGTGTGGTGTGAGGTGGTTTGATCGAGTAAGTAACGAAAGGGTAAGAGAGATGTGTGGAAATAAAAAGAGCGTGGTTGAGAGAGCAGAAGAGGGTGTTTTGAAATGGTTTGGGCACATGGAGAGAATGAGTGAGGAAAGATTGACCAAGAGGATATATGTGTCGGAGGTGGAGGGAACGAGGAGAAGAGGGAGACCAAATTGGAGGTGGAAAGATGGAGTGAAAAAGATTTTGTGTGATCGGGGCAAGGATCCAAATTTTGCGCGTTTGAAGTATATTCCTACGAATACACGGGAAAAATGTAACATGTTCCCAAGTGCACTTGTCTCAGGGGAGACACGAGAGAAATATTACAGTTACTTGATACATACAACGAAGAAACTTAACTAGGACGCCATTTGGTAAACATGCGATTGTCCAATGGTTACGAAATGGCGTCCTAACTACGTCTCTAAGTTGTATATCAACTGACAGATTTCTGCCTTGTGTCTCCCCTGATTAATTGATCATTACACGAAAGTGCACTTGGAAACTTATCGCGTTTCATTTTAACCGTGGACTCATAGGTATATGTGTGTTTGTGTGTGTCGCTATTAATGGGCCACAAAAAAAAGTTCCCTTGTGTCCAATAAAGGCAATTAGGAAGCGATATCTGTGGCCGACGTGGATGGTTGGCGTTAATGGCGAAGTTCGTCTGTGTAAATTGGTGTCTGTCGAGGGAATGTTTACCATAGATTTCTGCAGAGTAAAGTTTGTGATGGATGTTTACTGTTGGACGTCTGTAGCGGATGACTGCGATGGAAGTCCGTGGTGGATGATTGTGGTGATAGTCCATGGTGGATGAGATATGGAAATTCACGTTAGATGAATGTGGCGGATGCGACTCTGGTTTTTTTTTATCATACGACTGATGTCTATGGTGGACGTCTAGAGTGGAAGTCGATGGTGGATGACTATAGTGGATGCGACGTGGGTCGTTTCATCATTTTATGGGGAACTGTGGTGGACATCCATAGTGGATGAATGTGGTGGAAGCGACGAGTTTTATTTTTTCAAGCAATTGAAGAAAAATAGTGTGACGGGAAATTCGTGGATAAGAGTAATTATGATGACAACTGATCCGGATATACGGGCGTTGAGGAATCACCAGATGCACCAGCCAAGCATGGCCCCCCTCTCTCATCTTGCACTCCACCAGACGTCAAAACATTATTATCTTTGATGGGGAATCATTAGCCGTGTGTGTGTGTGTGTGTGTGTATATCTATATAGGTGTGTGTGTGTAGCTATATACGTGTGTGTGTGTGTGTAGCTATATACGTGTGTGTGTGTGTAGCTATATACGTGTGTGTGTGTGTAGCTATATACGTGTGTGTGTGTGTAGCTATATACGTGTGTGTGTGTGTAGCTATATACGTGTGTGTAGCTATATACGTGTGTGTGTGTGTGTGCATCTACATACGTGTGTGTGTGTGTGTGTGCATCTACATACGTGTGTGTGTGTGTGGCGCGCACTTTCTACGACCTGTTGCTCAATTCATTACTGGTCTCATCAACACGCAGCTTAGCGATGGAGGAGGAGGAACAAGTTGTTCTTATAACAGCAACACAAGTACTCACTTTACCCTACCACTTCCCCTAGCTGTTGATCATCGAAGTGGTGAAACAGAGAGGAGAGGAATTCAGGAGGATCCACTCACTCAATTCTAAAGAGAGATGAAAGAAATATGGGTGAAACGAAGGAAGAAAGCAAGGAACGAAGGAATGAAAGAAGGAAGCAGGGAAGGAAGGAATGAAAGAAGGAAGCAGGCCTAAGACAACTCGTTACGAGAGGAAAATGCCAACCAGTACAACCAAAGAGACTAGTTTCTCGTTGGAAAATCTTCCCGTTTACTTAGTTTGGTACATTATATTCATCACAAACAAAATTCATACTTCTGTGATTATGTAATCCTTCAAAGTAATCATGAAATCTCCCAATAAAGTAATTATGGAATCTCAAAGTAATTATGTAATCCCACAAAGTAATTAAGTAATCTCAAAGAAAGTGGTCTGTCTTTAGGACCCCACCACCCTAGCGTGTGCCAGATGGCCATATGGCAGATAGAGTAATGTACTCTCTCATTAGCCTATCAGAATGTGGCTCTCCTCCGCCCGAACTTGACATTTCGCATCAATCCAGCAAAGCCCATCAACATGATCTCATAGTATATATTCCCAGCCCATTAAGTGTACTTGAAAAGTATAGTTTTAAGAGTACGCAAGTCGAAAGTCATTGACGGAACAAGGTATGAATGTGTGTGTGTGTGTAGGGAGAGAGGAAAATTGTCAGATCTATTTTCGATATAGATAAAATAAAATCTTTTTAAACACTCAAATGAAGACGTACCCAGACGTAGGCCAGGTAAAACAGACAGAAGGGAGGAGAGAGTCTACAATCGCTTGAAGGTTAGGAGTTCTGTCCAGTGAACAATTTTATCACCAAACCTTCATGTAAGGATATTTTGTTCTCGTCTTTAAAAGGGAAGCTCATTGGAAATATAATGGAAAGATGATTCAAAATGAGTATCTTTATAAAACTATAAGTGTATGAGAGAGAAGCTTTTAAAGAAAACTGAGAAGGTACATATATATTTTGTTCGTAAGTACAAGCTGTCTTTCACTGTTACGACACACAAGAACTATCCAATTCTTCTTGATACATCATATGCTGCAGACAATAGACTCTGCTTTTGAATAAGCTTCTGAAACATCTTTTAAAATCCGATTACATTCTTTTTGGAGTTAAATCAATCCAATTATGAAATATAGACACTAACGAATTTTATAGAATGTGCATTGAATATGCATTACGTAAATCTGCATCATATGCTGTAGACAATAAAATCAGTTTTTAAACGAGTTTCTTAAAAAATTAAAATCTTATTCTTTTCGTAGTTAGATTAATCCAACCATGAAATATAGACTATGATAAATTTCATAGAATGTGCATTAAATATGCATTACGTGAATCGCATAATGGCTCTCTATTCCAGTATTCCGATTCCCAAAATTCTTCACTTTTGTTGCGCATTTGTTTCAGACAAGTTAATTCATATTACCCAAATTTTACAAACCTTTTTAAGAAAACCAATTCTTCAGTTTTCTGATAAAAAAGCAAAATGTGGGAATTTCTTTTTTGATAGTTGAGAACACCCACAATACGTTCTTTTTAAAAAGCTTCCATGATACAAACGTGTCTTATGAAACAGCTTAGTCGATACAAACGTTTCTGGCTGTGAAACAGTCGAGTTGATACAAACGTTTTTCGTAGTGAAAAAGTCAGGTTGATTCTAACAATTCCGGTAGAAGATACAGATGAAGGAGATGAAGTAAAAGGTAAAAGTTAGGTTGATTCTAACAATTCCGGTAGAAGATACAGATGAAGGAGATGAAGTAAAAGGTAATGGATTAGAATAAGAAAAAAAAAATAAAGAGAACACGAGGGTAATGAGGTAGACGAAGAAGAAAACCTCTGAGGGGGGGACTTAGCTCATGTAAAATCTATGGTGCTTAGACTAAAGGGGGAAATTGGTCTATAAATTTTTTTTTCCCCCTCCGGCTTGCCGCTTTTATGTAGCGCTCAGTACGAGGATAAATTTTCTCCAAGCAAGATTAATGATTCTCATATATTATATGTGGCCCTATATTTTTTCCCCTTCTTATAATTCATTTTCTAAATTTTAGCAACAGAAAGTATCAAGGTCAAAGCTATACCGGTAGTAAAGTTAGTACTAAAGCTTTATATATATATATATATATATATATATATATATATATATATATATATATATATATATATATATATAGCTTTCCATGGTTTACCCCAGACGCTTCACATGCCTTGATTCAATCCACTGACAGCACGTCAACCCCGGTATACGACATCAATCCAATTCACTCTATTCCTTGCCCTCCTTTCACCCTCCTGTATGTTCAGGCCCCGATCACACAAAATCTTTTTCACTCCATCTTTCCACCTCCAATTTGGTCTCCCTCTTCTCCTCGTTCCCTCCACCTCCGACACATATATTCTCTTGGTCAATCTTTCCTCACTCATTCTCTCCATGTGACCAAACCATTTCAAAACACCCTCTTCTGTTCTCTCAACCACGCTCTTTTTATTTCCACGCATCTCTCTTACCCTTACGTTACTTACTCGATCAAACCACCTCACACCACACATTGTCCTCAAACATCTCATTTCCAGCACATCCATCCTCCTGCGCACAACTCTATCCATAGTCCACGCCTCGCAACCATACAACATTGTTGGAACCACTATTCCTTCAAACATACCCATTTTTGCTATCCTGATAATGTGATTATTACACGAAAGTGCACTTGGGAACTCATCGTTTCATTTACCCGCAGAGTCTCTTTCACCACCGTCTCTCTCTCTCTCTCTCTCTCTCTCTCTATATATATATATATATACGTCTCTCCCTACCTAACACTCTCTCTCTCTCTCTCTCTCTCTCTCTCTCTCTCTCTCTCTCTCTCTCTCTCTCTCTCTCTCTCTCTCTCTCTTAGGATTAGATGACCACAGACGCACTCGGGGCGCTGCCGAGTATGACGGATTATCTTCTACAGTAATTAATGAGAGTCAACTTCTCCACACTCCTGTCCGCACCCCACCCTCCCTTTTGGAGTGCTGACGCAAACCACACACGACTGGCAGCAAGATGATCAATCTTGGTGAGCGGCTACAGATGAAATAAGTCTTCCCCTAAGATATTAAGATCATCATAAGAAAATGCAATGTCGTTCTTACGTTCAGCATCAATTCTAGGAATCATCATACCATGAAATTATCTAGTTCGTTCCTTATAAATCTCGAGTGATGTTAGGAGAAGCTAGAGAGGATTGTGTGAGAGAGAGAGAGAGAGAGAGAGAGAGAGAGAGAGAGAGAGAGAGAGAGAGAGAGAGGTGATTAGAAGAAAAAAAAAAGGGGGCGAGGGAAGAAGGATAAGGAGGGGGAAGATGAGAAATGAGGGTAAGAATGAAATGTGATAGATGGGCGAGATGTTGGGGGTCTACAAGACGAGTAGTAGAAGATGGAGTGTGGGTGGAGAAGGATAAGAAATGAAGGGGGGGGAAAAAAAAGGATATATGCAAGGAGATGGATTATAGATAGCTAAAAAGAAAAAAAATGGTAAGAGATATTGGAGAGAAGAGAGAGTGTGAAGTATTGGAAAGAAATATATCGAAAATTTTAGAATGAACCTTAATCCCGTTTTCTTTACTAGTTTCTCCTAAAGTAGTGTGTATTACACCCTAACACTCTTCCACTATACCATAGGCTCAGTCCTATGTGATTATTTTAAGCTATAGAGTATGAACACTCATAGCCTTGGAATAGACACAAGAACAAAGTCATCAGTCAATTTGACCTACATATCTTGGGAAGTCCATTTGTGATATCTTACTTTACATTCACTTAACATATACCTACTTACGTCAGCCTCCCAGGAAAGTTGCTATATCTGTCGGAGGAACCACTTTTAAATTACGGTGGACGAGAGATCCTCTCGTAAGCAAGGAGAACGAAAGGAAAAGTGACGAAAAGAAAAGCTGAATATGATTTGTCGACGCGAGAGTATTGAAGAGAAAGAGCCACTACCACGTACACTGTCATCCTGTTCGATAAACACGTAGCCTGCCTGAGCCCAGGCGTTCAACGACGCCCTCGACCAAATGTGCAAGTGTGTGTGTGAAACTATACCGCAATTGCAGCTACTGCAACAGCAAGAGGAGGAGCAGTAGACGACCATACAGAATGTCGCAACTCCTGGTCCGATTGCCACAGGTGATCAGGCAGGTATATACATACCTCACACTACGAGGCTCAGTAGCCTTCCTCTTTGCTTTCTTGTATCATATATATATATATATATATATATATATATATATATATATATATATATATATATATATATTCCTACGAATCCACGGGAAATGAAACAGTTTCCAAGTGCACTTTCGTGTAATAATCACATCAGGTGGAATTATAAGAACTTTTGCGTTAGTTTACTGATAAGAAAGACAGACAAGTCGATCAGGAACCTATTAAGCTGAGAAGGGGAGCAGAGACACGAGGGAATGAATATCGTGCTTAGGGAAGGATCGAGGGGGAAATATGTTTACCAGAAGTATTGGGAAATATTGAGGTAGACCGAGGGAAAGTAAAGGAACTGGAATATCCACCTGAATTTACAGGACGCTCGCCAGCCATCTTTCTCTCTCTCTCTCTCTCTCCTTTCCAGCAATCTGTTCTCTTCCGTCCACAGTGTCTCTTGCCTCTCACATACATCCCTTCCAGTTAGTTCCTCTCGCTTCTTTGTCACTCCTCCTTCCCCCATAGCTCTCTCTCACACACACACACACACACACACACACACACACACACACACACTCCAGTTCCTCATCGTTTGCGTTTCAACAAACTTCATTTTCTTCCCTCTCTTTCTTCCATCTTTTTCTTCCTCCTCTTTTCCTTTCTTCATCTTCCTCCCCTTCATCTCGTTTTTCCTCTTTCTTCCTTGTCCTTCTCTTTTCCTTCTATTTTTCTCCATTCTTCTATTATATCTATGGTGTAGCGGTTAGCGTTCTCGACAGTGATGCATTTACGGGCCCTGCCCAGTGTCAAGCGCCTAGGTTCGAATCCTGTATGCGGCAGTCTGTCCACAGTCAACCTAGACGTTCATCCACCCAAGGGGTTGATCAATAAGATGGATACCTAGCGCAGGCTCGCTCTCTCTGTGCGTGTGTGTATGTATATATATATATATATACATTACATACATACATAGAGCGTTAATGGGACGGCCTTGATTAAGGCCTCAGCTGCCCGTACCATCTCAGCTGACACACACACAGTAGTACTCTTGAGGAGTGTCCCCCCCCCCCAGGAGCCTCCCTGAGCATCGCACACCGTGTGGTGGTGACGTGCGTTATGCGACAGGCTCGGGCCAACATCTTTTTAATTATATCACTTTTACTGTCGGCTGAGGTCAAGCTGCCTCCTGCAGGCTGGGCTGGGGGTCTGGGATGCATCTCTTCACCCTCCTCCGTGCAATTCTTATCCTTCTGTCATTTCCTTGCCTACTCCATACCACTCGCTATGGAATAGTACATTCTCACTACCAAGTCCTTGTGTATATGTGTTTTAAGCTTGTCGCTTGCTTGGTAGACAACAAATACTCACCATTCTTGCTTATTACATGCAACAACTTTAAGTTTCTTATCGCTCCTTAATGATTCTTCCCATATGTGTGTTTTTCCCTCTCTCTCTCTCTCTCTCTCTCTCTCTCTCTCTCTCTCTCTCTCTCTCTCTCTCTCTAGGTATGCTTTAACAGATTGTTCGTCGATATCTTTTTTTCTCACGAGTCTTCGACGCAACTGTCCATCTCTTTTTTTTTTTTCCTTCAGGTGACGTATGGTGGACGAGGCGGGCGAAGTTGTAAAGGGAGAGCCTCAACGAAGTCGTCGCCTCTCCACTCGCCTAATTCTTAATCCCTCTTTCACCATCAACGCCTCCACGACCACGCCCTCCACCAGTGCTCCCCCTCCAACATCACATTCTCCAAGACTGTCCTTTAAACCACTTTAAACCCTCTTACCTCCTATTCCCGTATCTCATCTTCCTATCAACCTTTGCCCCAATTCTCCTTATTTCTGTCTCTACACAGTGCGTCTCCTTACCGCGTTATCCCGTCGCACCTTGCGTCTCCCTCCTCCCTTCATCTACCCTACAAACACCACCCCGCCTTTTCACCTCCCTGCTTGGCCTCGGTTAGCTAAAGACTCTTTCAAAGAAATTGGTCATGGGGTTCTATGGAAATCCATGGCGCAGTAGTTCTGAAAGTGCTGAACGTAATGCATTCATGGGCCATCAGGGGTCGAGCTGGAACAGGTTTGAATTGTAGTCGCGGCAGTTAGTCTGCCGCCAAATTACCTGTTCATCTATCCTTAAGGGTTGGTGGAGAAATCGGGTATACATACACATGTGTACATACATAAACACACACATATATATATATATATATATATATATATATATATATATATATATATATATATATATATACATATATATGGCGTAAATTAGATGTTCTTCATTAGGGCATTCAGCCTCAGCCAATGGCTGTATATACCTACAAGAGGACCACTTGAGCTTGGTGAACCAGCTTGTGGTATAAGCTCAGCATTTCCACCATTTCCTGCAGAGAGGAAATCGTCTCTTCCAATCCTCACATTACCGGTTGCTATCCTGCAGGGAGCAGAGACCATTAACTCCCAAGACAGTCTCTCGCTCAACGTTGTCCCTGTGACCTGCAGAGCCATTAGACATCACTTCCCCCCACGGAGAAAAACCCCAGAGGATCAGAGGACGTCGTAGACCCTAAGTGGCGAGGTACCCCTTGCTCAACGTCTTACGAATCTGCGAATGCCTGCACATGTTAGCGCCAGGAACAGACGAAGAAAGGCCACATTCGCTCACATCCATCCTTTAGCTGTTGTGTGTAATGCACCGAAGCCACAGCTCCTTAGCCACATCCAAACCTCACAGATCTCCAGGATTTTTCCCAGGACTCTTCACAAGTTCAGTTCAGTGGTAGCACATAGACCCCAGTATACAACATCGTTCCAATTTACTCTATCCCGTGCACGCCTTTCACCCTTCTGCATGTTCAGGTTCTAATCGCTCAATCTTTTTCACTCCATCCTTCCATCTCCAATTTGGTCTGCCCGCTCTTCTTGTTCCCTCTGACACATATCCTCTTTCAACTTTCTCACTCATTCTATATATTTAAACCATTTCAGCTGTCACTGCCTCTCTCCAGATCTTACTGGGAATAGCTATAGCTCTTGCAGCCATAACCAAACGTCTAGGCAACTACACTACGTTTTTACCATATCTTTCGTGTTATCTATCCACTAACGCAGCTCCTGACTAAGTGGTGAGGTAAATTTTTCGGAATCGAATGAATAAATGCCGATTATGAGCTTGATCGGAAATTTCGTCCTGAGTTATGAAAATGAACTTGATTCAGCAAAGCTCATCACTCCTCAAAAAGAAAGGGAAACAAAAGATTGAAAGAAATTCATGGCTCTGTGATCGACTCACGGAGACGTGGGAGCCGAGGCCATTGAAGCAAGAGGTTTATGCAAAGGAAGATTACTTTCATCCTAACATCTACCTCCCGACAATTCTTCCATCCTCAGATATTTTTTTTTGAAACCATATAACAACGACCCTTATAAGTGCCCAGTGCAGGACGGAGTGTGCGTTAAGCGTCTGGCATGGCACAGTTTGGCGAATGTGTCATAGAAAATGACAATTCGTCCGAATCGAGGATGAGGAGGGACTCGACACGACCTTCCAAGCGACCTCTATAATGCCTTACTGCTTTTTAAGGTGGGTTTTCAACTGTGCTGAATCAACAGGTAGAACCATCCTGTGTGGGTTCGACAGGTGGAAGAGTCCTAATCAGAGTCGTCGGGTGGAAGAACCTTGCTTCGAGTGGACAGGTGGAGAGACCCTTTGGTTGACACGTCCAGGGGAACGCCCTGGTACTGACTCACGTGGTAGAATAACCCACTGTTGGGTCGTGAGTCAGAACGACCATCCTGACTTGAGTCATCAGTAAGAATGACCCAAGTTCTGAGTGTCACCATCGTGACTGAAGTTCCCCATATGACAACAGTTTCAATTCTTATCCAACTATCCATTAGATTTCCCTATCACTCGACTCAAAGATGGTCATTCCCACACTCCAAACAACGCCGGTAACGTTCAAGATAACCTTGCAATCGCGAGAGAGAGGCAGGGGTTTTGGAGGGAGGGGATGTTATCAGCCTCTCCTTCTCTGGTAGGTTATCAAATCGCTCTTAATCGTTCTCTATCAGTTGGTAAAGTGCATCAACAGTTCCAGAATATAATTGCTCTTAATAAGCGTTCAAACACTCCCAAAGGATTGGCCTTCAGTTCCGACCATAAACTGACCCAGATAGGGCGCGCCAGGATAAATCAAGTGGCTTGCACCATCGCTGGTACTAATCAACTGGTTTGCACCAATTGTTCAGGCCAGTAAATAAAGCCTTGATTGGGCAGTTGCGACTTTCCCCCGTAATTTGCGCGCGAATTAACTACAATTATAAACTTCTGGACGTTTGTTGATGAGAGTGGGCAGCCTTCTGGCGCCCGGCTGAGGTCGTAAATTTATTGGGGGGGAGAGAGAGAGAGAGAGAGAGAGAGAGAGAGAGAGAGAGAGAGAGAGAGAGAGAGAGAGAGAGAGAGAGAGACCAAAAGGCAGCATGACAAAAAAAAGTGTTATATAAGCATACATTACTTTGTGTGTTACCGGACTGCGACTGCCTGTGGATACACCATGAGTGAAAAGTCATCTTTGGCAAGGATGTACCATTTCATAGGAGAAAAGAGAAAGGAGACGAGAAAGAAGAGGAGGAAGAAGAAGAGTAGTTTCGTCTTGTGGAGTATACCGTCACTCCAAAAGAGTCTATCGTTTCCCTGAAGATGATTGGATCGCACCTTCCTGAAGAGGCAGGAGAATCATAAAGGGGTCGAGAGGGAGGTTGGGTTGGTCTTGTATAATTAATCAACTAATCAGATATATGCAGATAAACTTAGATCCTCTTTCTCCATTAATGAAAAGGATCTTTTACACCCAAGGTCATATGTATGGATATTTCCTCCGAGTTTTATTATACCAGCGATTTCCACAATCAATTAACTGGTCATTTATACTGCAAGATGTAAAAACCTGTCTTGACATTTAACGAGATCATGCGCCGTGCATATATATATATATATATATCTTTAAAGCGAAATTTGTTCATTGTATTCCTGAAGATATGAAAAATCACGAAAGTGCTCGAATCTTCGTGTATCGTTTTCTTTGTGGCTACCAGCATATTCATGAATCATCTCCTCCCCCTCTCTCTCTTATATATATATATATATATATATATATATATATATATATATATATATATATATATATTTATATATTTATATATAGCATATGAACACATTTTCATAGAGCACGTAATGTCCTCCAACAGCAAGGATTCTAATCTCGTACCATTTGTGTGGTAGTTGCATACGCTGACCAGCCTAAGCCGAGTGGTCAGCGTACCCAGCTTCCACACAAATGGGACAAGGTTCGAATCCTTCCTGTTGGAGTTCATAATGCGATGTATACGTATTATTATATATATATCTTTCCACAGATACGCTCAACTTACACACTCATGCTTACTGTTCCGTCCACAGCTACAAATTACAAGCACACATATGCACATAAATCCTTAAAAAAAAAGGGGGGGGGAGGAAAGTAGTAAGTAACGCCCCAGATCCCACATTTTTTTTTTTAATTAGCTCCAGCGTTGACGGCCAGAGAGGAGAAATTTTATGTAAACGTTGTTGTGAACATCAGGAACATTTTGGGTACAGACAGGACGCCTCTCCTCCTTCGTGGGAGCGTTAAAGCTAGAGAGAGAGAGAGAGAGAGAGAGAGAGAGAGAGAGAGAGAGAGAGAGAGCACAAGAGCGAAAGAGCGCGCGAGAGAGAGCGAAAGAGCGCCTTCCGGTCAGCCAGGTATATTAGAGCGTTGACGATGGTCAGGTCATCGACCAATCAGATGGTACTATGATACTAACAAGATGCCTCATCTTCAAACATAAGTCATAGACCAGACGTTTACCTTATACTTCCTGATTGTACACTAAAACCCTCTCACTCAAGGATTTAACCCTCTGCTTCACTATTCCTCCTCCTTAGGGACTCTGGAAGAGGAGAGGATCCGTTCTGGTAGTGAGGCTTTGCTCAAAGCAGCTTACAAATGCAAGAATGTATGAAACGTCATGCGCGTAGGAACTTTCCTTTCCATGATAAACATTTCCTTTGTCTTTATGTTAGTTGGAACGGCACGGACAGTTTAAGTTCTAATCAAGGGCATCTCATCAACGATTATATATATATATCTTTCATACTATTCGCCATTTCCCGCGTAAGCCAGGTAGCGTTAAGAACAGAGGACTGAGCCTTAGAGGGAATGTCCTCACCTGGCCCCCTTCTCTGTTCTTTCTTTTAGAAAATTAAAAAAAAAAAGAAAGAAAAAACCGAGAGGGGAGGATTTCCAGCCCCCCGCTCCCTTCCCTTTTAGTCGCCTTCTACGACACGCAGGGAATACGTGGGAAGTATTCTTTCTCCCCTATCCCCAGGGATATATATCCCAGCTTGAGCCACGTACCCATTGTATCAACCAACTTCTAGGGGTGAATGAACAGCTGGGTTGACTGTGGACAGACTACCGCAACCAGGATTCGGAAACCTCTGCGCTTGGACCTGGGCGGCCCGTGAATGGGTCGAGACGAAGACCGCTAACCCCTGGCACCACTACCTTCTTCGTACCTGGGTGAGGGGCATCAACCGAACTCGAGAAATATAAGAATTCTACGATGGTTTTAGCGTCGTACCCAGTCCTGATCTCCCATGCGGCCGAAGGTACAACGAAGAGTAAAGTGCAAGGCTGTTAAAAAAGAAGATAATGGAAAACTTACTCCTCTCTTACGTCTTGTGTCCTGAATAAAAGACGTCGAGTCTCTACCACTTCGGAGTGATGTAAGAACGAGTCTCGCGTCACAGGTTTGACATTATCAAGTCTGTCAGATGCTTCGTCAGGTTCAAAATGCTCAGATACAGTCATTCAGATGCTTCGTCAGGTTCAAAATGCTCAGATACAGTCATTCAGATGGTTCGTCAGGTTCAAAATGCTCAGATACAGTCATTCAGATGCTTCGTCATGTTCAAAACGCTCAGATACAGTCATTCAGATGCTTCGTCAGGTTCAAAACGCTCAGATACAGTCATTCAGATGCTTCGTCAGGTTCAAAATGCTCAGATACAGTCATTCAGATGCTTCGTCATGTTCAAAACGCTCAGATACAGTCATTCAGATGCTTCGTCAGGTTCAAAATGCTCAGATACAGTCACTGGGGCCTAAAACCTGTGATCGAATGATTGAGAAGAACCCTGCAAGAGTCTTCGTACATGAAAAAGGCTAGCCTCCAATTCATTTACTCGTATTGAAGCGATTATCTATATTCAATTTAGGGTTTAGACTAGAGTCCGTGGATACTGAGCGGACGACCTCTTTCTCTGAAACCACTTGGAGCGAAAAGAACCAATTTGTTGGCCCAGAGACTCCAGTTCGTCGGAATATGGTGGAATGCAGCGCAGTCGTCATCTTTGACGCAGTGTCCTGGCTGAATCGTAGGCGTGAGGGAATTTTGCGACTGTACTTCACGTCTCAAGATAGATGCAAGTCGGGATATACTCGTGTGGCAAGAGAATCGATCAATGATGAATGTTATGGACGATCCCCTTCAGGCACTGAGGTCACTCAAGAGCACTTAATTTCTCCTCTTGTGTTGACCGTGACGCGCTCTGGTGTTTCTCACTGTCGAACAGAGATTTTACTCTCCAAGATTTGTCGAGTTACGGCTCAAGGCTTTACCTGCGCAGCCGTCAGTGGGAGCTGTCGGAGAAGACTCTCGTTGCTTTGTCTTCGCACATCTGTTTGCCTGACACTTGTCTCTGTCAAGGAACTCCAAGGCCAGTACTTGCTGGTCTGTCCAGGACCTCATTAAAGGCAGGGTGAGATTACTCACTATCTACCCACGTTAGTAGTTAGAAGGTTGAGGCATAAGGTGTGTTAAGTAATGGGAAAAACTTAAACTACTGGGAAGAGGTGCTCTTTGGAGACCCGATACATTTACTGCCAAAGACTTTGGAGAATTTTCCCGCATATGAAAATCCCTTTGAAAAGATTTTTCGTCAAAAATGTGACTGTATTCCTGAAACGCCTCAGTGGATAAAGGAGAAACCATCAAGGCTACGGGGGTCCAATCCCGTTGAAGATGGAGTGTGTAGAGTAAGGATAACGGATGTATGTGACGAGGAATATATTTTCTGAACAAGATTTATCATCACCTAGTTCTGTTCTATTCATTTTCTTTCCAGGCTTACGGACATATGGTGGGTCAAATGCCCTAATGTCGTACATTTTTTTCCCTAGAACATATGGTCTCAGACCACGGAGTCAGGGTTGGTAGGTCTGCTCCAAGGGCTCAGAGTTGCACCTAGTAATAAACGACACTACAGACTAAAGGGAAGAACCTAATGGCGAGTCTTATGGTGTTGAATTCTCTTTCGTTGCTGATCAGTAAAGATGTGGAGACTCCCCCTCTTAACACCATGGGTAAGAGGGACCAGTAGAGGGGCAATGAAGCTTAAACTTTTTCTACATTTATGAACAGTAAGAGAGATAAAGGGAGGAAAAAAGTGATAAAAGGAAAGGTGTGAATGGTTCATTAAAACCTTGGTGGTTTAGCGTGGTTATTACGAGCGTTATAAACGTCCATTATGATGATGAGGTTGAAGGAAGAGCAGATCAGTGCCAGAAGGGGTTAGTGTGTGTGTGTGACGGAGATAATTCTATGCAAGTGTTGCCCCGTCATATAACCTTGTACATGTGCACCATGTCTTCACTCTTATGTGTACACACACACAAGCATCAGACTAAGCCAAGTATCCATTTATTGACCGAGAGGAGGATGAACAGCTTGGTTGGCTGTGGGCCAACTGCCTCGACCAGGAAGCGAACTTGGGCAGGCCACCGAGTGAATCATACGTACATATATGCGCGTATTACTCCCTGTATGTCGGTACATGCGGAACCTTAACTATATCTACACAATCTGAAAACGCATGTGTGAATTTGTCTTCATTGTTGGACATTATTTTTTGGGGGGCGAATATGTGCATTTGTTTTTGGGATATGGTAGTTCAGCAAATATGCATCAGGCAAGTGTGATATGTTACCTCAGCAATGTCATGCACGCTGATAAAAAAAAGAAACATTGCCTCAGGAATGTCATGCACGCTGATAAAGATAAACATGTTGGGTCGGGCATGTCATGCACGCTGATAAAAAGAAACATGTTGCCTCAGGAATATCATGCACAATGGGAAAGACAAACATCTGACCTCAGAGAGGGAATTTCTCATGTCTGGAAGTTTTTTAGCTTCGTATATCTATATCATATATATAATTGCCTCAAGACTCCTTCTGTGAGAGGGTCCGGGTGTCACTTATTGACCTCTAACCAGGAGCTCCTGCAGCTACAAGGCTGCGCTCCTTCCAGTATTAAGGATATGATAAACTCCTTTTAGAGTGGGAAGTTCTTTGACGTGTGTCTTTGCGCAAGAAAAGTCCGGTATTGCCTTTAGCTGAGGCCCACGTAAGGATACATACCCTACATATATTCCTTATTCATTCAGGAATTTCTATCGAGACCTCAGCAACAGAGACCTTAAGTAAGATCTACTCATTTACCATGTTACGTGTGCAACGTTCAACCTTATCTGTGAGGATGACCTTATCTTCCCAATGTCAGCCAGAGCCTTGGTGATAAGGCCGATAATGGTATCGTAAACCACAACTTTGATAGGCATGTTAACATGGCTTTCCATGGTGGATTCCCCTTCAAAGCATCAGTGTTGGCCAAAGAAAAAAGATTCTCGAAATACAAGTCTCTTGGCAGACATCGTCCCTCAAGTCGGAGTTATCGTCTACGATTTTTTTTAGCTGGATGGGAACTAGTTCTTGGCGACAGTCGTGTGGCATGCCTTTTTTTTTTCTGGGTATTGAAACTTCATTGCTTCAGGCAGGCAGTCATACACAAATTGATCATCCATGAGTAACACAGCTTGAGCAGAGAGAAGCATTACTTCTATGTAAATGGGAGTAATTTTATATAGCCAATTCCTCTTCCTGGCTTACAATATCTCTTTCTACTTGAATGGGAGCTTCTACTTCCACTTAAATTGGAGCTTCAAAGTACTTAACGGGCCGAAGAGAAATTGCATTCGGGAATTCGATATATGACATCACTAGGGGAGGTAAAGAATCATTTGTGAAAAGTGTTTTACGAAAAGTTTTTCTTTTTATAACCAAGAGGACAAAATATGAAGTTCCAGATGAAAATAAGGATGGGGAACAGGAGAAAAGAGACGAAGATAAAGAAAAGGAAAAATTTCAAAGAGTAGAGGAGAGGGTTCCAAGCCGGGTAGTGAAAGACGCTGGAAGATATTCGACATTTGATTAGCCAATCTATTCTGAAAATTGAAAGAAAACGGATAATTTGAAAGGGGAAACTAGCATTACAATCATCTCTAACATGGTCTATACTTGACTTAAAGATAATAGTGTATCTTGAGACTTCAACTTAAACTTTAAAAATGAACCCATCTGAAGAGTAGTAGTTTTTGAAAGAAGGTAATGACATCCGACACTGGAACTTTCCAAAACCTTAACCAAATATATATATATATATATATATATATATATATATATATATATATATATATATACATATATCAGTTAAAAGCCATATGGAATCTGTTTCAGCACAGTAACAAGGGAGACTGCAAATACTTCAATGTAGAAGTTCAACTGTTTAGTATAGAAGTAAATTTGTCTGGGTCTTATTAACGAAGAGTGAGGATTCTGAGGTCGTGAATTATGTTTTTTTTTTTTTTGTTGAAAGTGAAAATGTAATTGGCGAGATGGAAGGTGGGTGTTGCAAACAAAATAATATACTTTCCCGATATACAAGAACCATCGTACCAATCGGAAGGAAAGTAACGTACCTGAACAGAGGCCAATGTCTTATGTTACAAATATGGCTCCTGTAATGGTAGACTGTAATATTGGGTTAATTATTCTCTATATAATACAAGACATGACACTCCTTACTAAACTCACGTCTCACCGCTGCACCATCCGATAGGAAACTTTCTGGGCAAAACTCGAGAATGTGGGACATCTTGTGAATCTTCCAACTCGAAGAAGAAGTAATTCTCTTCTGCAACATCGAAACACAGACTTGCTCAGGTACGTTTTGAGGACGCAGAGGCCAATTATAAAGACCTCGCTCGTACAGCACGCTGAAGCTAGAGATATTGTCTCGGTAAAGGAAAAGTGCTTATAATGGCTTCCTCAACTAGGAGGAAAGAGATGAAGTTTCTCAAGTCAAAGATCCGAACATTACAAGAACCTAACAAGGCCCAGAGAATAATGCAAGCAACGTCTGGTTTCATTTTTGGTGTATGGATTCTAAGTGGCTTACAGGTACAACTGATAAACCGAGATAGAAAATGGCAAGAAGAAAGTAGAACTTTCGTGGCGTAAAGGGTAGCGTAGCACATAGGTTCGAATCCTGGTTGCGGAGGTCGGTCCACAGTCATCCCAGCTGTTCTTCCTTCCCTAGCAATAAAGAAAGCACGCGCTTCTGGAGACAGTGTTGCAATGTTGTAAAGGGTAATTACGATAAATAACAGGACAGACTTTTAAATTCAAGTTTTCCTTTATCACCAAAGATACACTGTCATTCATTTCTTTTATTACCTTGATTAATCCCTACCTTCCTCAGTAAAGGCGTCTATAGTTCCTTGTAGGGATAAGGAGGGTTTAAATGAAGTAGCATAGGGAATGAAGAGAAGAGAAAGAGCAACATAAGGTCCTGGATTCATTAAGAAGCAAGTGTAATGAGATCAGATCTCTGATACACCATCTAGCACCAAAGCACACACTTAACATGTAACGTGAACGACAGTGACAACTGGAATCTACAGATATCCGATACAGAACCTCTCCTCCTGACGTATACATGTTTCTGTAATATTACATCTTCATTGTCGACCATAATGGGGATCGGATGACCATATATATATATACAGGATATGTACGAGTGTAATTGTCAAGGAGACTTTGAATGGTGATCTTCCCTCGGGTCATGATTGATAGATGTACTGAAGAGTCCCGTGTCTCAGGAATAATATGGAGGATAGTATCCACTTCGCGAGTCAAGGTAGATAAACAAAGAGATTTGTTTGGAAATGCGTTAACATGGTGGCTCGGGTTCTATTCTCGGGCGCGCAGGGGTACGTCTTTTATTTACATGTAAACATTACATGCTTTGATTATATATTGGAAAAGATCACAATTGATCGCGTGATCAAGTAATTATCTTAAGATTACACTGGGAAATGAAACATGGTAAGTTCCCAAGTGCACTTTCGTGTAATAATCACATCAGGGGAGATGGCCAGGAACCCATGTGCCATACCAATAAAAACCTATAATAACTGACATTATTGGGACATAAATCTGTAGTATATATGACTAAGAAAGAGGTGGGAGCCTAGAGAGCGTAAAACCCCCACCCACCGTTCCTGATCCTCCATTTTCCCTTATCTCAATACGCACAAGGCGATAACACACGCATATACCGTCTATCACCACTGACTATTACCAAAAACGCCACTTATCAAGAAATAAGATAAAGATATCTTAATTTAAATGTAATTTATTTCCTCGAGATGAGAGAGAGAAAGAGGTACATTGCTTTGATATCTACCAACTTCTTTATTCCACTGGTCACGCGTCTGTCCATTTCTATTTCAACTGTTCGCATCGTGAATCTAGTCTCTCGCGCGCACTTATCATCCCTGGCCTTTGGCTCGTCAGACGGGCGTATCCTGCCTCGGCAGGAAGGTTGAAGCAGTAACTTCGGGCTGCGATTAAAATGCGATCTCCTCTCGCGCCCGAAACGAACAAACCATTCCAAAGAGTAATCCCGAATATCATTGATTCCACCGGCGCTGTTGTGCGATGCATGAGACACACACACACACACAGACGCTCTCTCTCTGTATATACATAGAGGTGTTACGAGGTTTCTCCTGCAAAGGTTTATACTCTGGAAGAAAAGTTACCTTTGGCGAGTGTGCATCACTAGGAGTACAATCTCGTCAAAGAACTTCTACCTCCAGAGGAGCCTACATTTCCATGCTACTGGTGGTACCGCAGCTTCGGGCTGCAGAAATCTTTTAGAAAGAATTCTTGGAGTAACACTAAAACTACTTCACGAAAATGTGTCACGAGGTAATTGTAAATAAAAATATACGCGAGTCTTTTTCTCACAAAGTCCACCAACATTGCCTCTTGGTGTTGGTGCTATGATTCGAAGCAGGACAGAGGAAATACAGGGAGATAAAAGGATACAAGTTGCGTGTACAGACACTTGCGTGAATGATGTATCAAGCATCTACTAAATGTCTAGAAAAAAAAAAAAAAGATATGGTTAGGTCTGGAATAAGGAGTGAAGTGAATTTCTATTGCATCGGTCTGGAATCGAGAATATGGCTCGGTCTGGAAATAGGAATCAGAGGGGGACTTGAAACGGTATTCCTATCTGGAACGAGACGAAATGGCTACTTGCACCAAAGACAACGGCTCAACATGCGACATATAGATGAATACTGTGCGCAGCGAGAAGAAATATCACTGCTAGCGCTGTGTCCATCGAAATAAAACATCAATGTTAGTACTATGCGCAGTGAGAAGAAAGCATTATGCGCAGTGAGAAGAAAGAGCACTGTTAAGGGTTGATCGTGGGCAGATGCTCTTAACACAGAGTTATAGAACAGCTTGGAGAAACAGAGCTAAGGATGTTTTCTGCTGAGTAAAGATGCTATTCAACATGCTGACCTAACCCCCATCGAGAGGTCGCAACCTATATAAGGGAACAAATCAGCTCGTGCTTTTATGTGTTTTATCTTAGCAATCATTCACACCAGCATGGGGAAGGAACCATCTATAGTACCAATAAACAGGAGAATCTCTTGTGGGTTTCGAATGGCAGCCACATCAAGCAATACACAGATGATTACAAAATTCTGCTATGTTGTTCCAAGGTGCAACGCGAGGCATTTCATGCCATACAACATCCAGGAGAGAAAGAGCAATCACTGGGAATACACAGATGTTTATAGGACCGTGTTGCTTTGTTTAAATGTATTGCAAGGCAGAAGGAAAAAAAAAAGGAAGAGGAGGAAGAAGTCTAATGAGGCTAAAGAATGACATGCCACTAGATAATTACCGTCATTATGAGCAACGCGAGTCTAGGGATTATACGATAATTTCTCGGGGTATTATTACCCTATCATGGAGTTCGTAATAGCAAGCGGGCTATAGTTAAACCACACACAAACACACACACATTATACACAACTGGTTACACAAGCCTCATCTTTACAAAAGCGGAATCTCACGCACATTATACCTCAGCACTTCCATCAACACAGGAAAAACGAAAGATAAAAGAAAAAAAAAGATAATCATAGTCTATCTGTTGTTGGGTTTTCCAAGAACACAAGTGTTATATAAGGAGTAAAGTGTAGGCTAGAGTGTTGCATGACCTATGATACTCTTTTTGAAATACAATCCGATTCTGTAGGTATAATTTCTTTTGGGAACACCGCAATATACAGGCTAAATCAACAGTAGGATAGATAGAATTTTGATAATTCTCGGATCATTCAATGAAATACAGTAATGTATAGCATGTTGTACATTTGAAAGGAACGGGAGACAAGCAGTTGAGAAGGGACCAACAGACTGTTTAGAAGATCCCCGAGGAATATGGTGTCCAGTACTGCTGAAATGATGCTCGCATGTTGTGTTTATGGGGCGGATTGAAAGTCTGATCTCTTTCCTCAATTTGATGGAGAATTGGAGGGAAACACTGATAGAGATTTCATTACCGAATATATTTGATACGCCAAGTTCTTGGAAAACAGTTATTTGCGATTGTTATGATGAATATCACTTTTTAGTCATTAGCTTTCATAGTAGCAGTAGTCGTACTAGAAGTAGTAATAGCATCGTCAAACAGAAGATGCAATCCACGCAAAACAAATCACATACACAGTTGTGCCCAGAGAATCAGACATGTACAAATATCCAGAATACTGACAACCATATTTTGTGTACAGGTAAGCAATACCTGTACCTATATAACAAGCCATGATATCTATCAGTCTCGATCCAGTATTTTACGAGTGTACTGTTCTTAAACATGCGTGCTAAGGGAAGCAGGTTGACCCATGCTACGAATCAGAGATGGCGGAAGTCGAGGCGTTCGTGAAACAGTTAAGAAGTCGAGGTAATTATCAAGAGGACTTGGTAAAAGTCATCATTTGGAAATGAATGTATTAAACAGCTGTTATTAAACAAGGTAATTACAATGTCGATGGAACACTTTGATGGGTTAAGATAGCTGGTGAAGCATTACATAGACCTGGAAGTGTCGATGGACAGAAATGTAAACATACACTACGAGTCAGGTTCGAACTCTTGGGTTGGGTACCTGGCTGTTCCGACCACATGACATATTTGTCTATTGACAGATTTGTCACACCATTGGAGCTGCGATAGATTAAAGTCCATGTTACCCCAACCAAGGAGAGGTTGTGACACGTATGAAGAAAGATTGGTGTGTGCGCGCGTTAATCTCACTCTTACATAGATGGTAGAAGAAAACGGAGAAGAGTGTATCAGTGTGAAGAAATGGGAAGAAAATTAGAAATGAAGTTACACAATTAAGTGTTGTAAATATAAAGACTGGAGATAAATTGGATGAGAAATTACTAGAAATAAAGCAATGGAACACAAAGAGAACAGGAAGTCTTAGAACCCGTGTTATTCGTGGGCTTCTGCAACAATGTCTTCCCAGATGGAGTCAAGATTTGTATTCTAGTGTCTCCAGATGACGTAAAACTGATGGCAGTAATTGGTAATGGGAAAGACCCTGAAACACCTAATCAGGGGAAGGTCTGGGTGCTCTCAACCGCATCGCATACGAGACCCGACTTCAATACGAATAATCTTTGTCTCGCCCACATTCGAAATGGACCTCCGTAGTGTAGCGCTTAGCCTTACTGACAGTGATGTGTTCAGGGCCGCCTGGGGCTGAATCCGCATCGGTTCGAATCCTGGTTGCGGTAGTCAGCCCACAGCACAACCACCTGTTCATCCTCACAAAGGGCCTGGTTGATAGATTGGTGTACTTGGGTTAGGCGAGGGTTTATCTAGAGTTATCGAGATGGCCCTGATTAGGGCATTCATTTGCCAGTACCAAAGAGGCTAAAAATAAAAAAAAAGATTGTAAAATAGTGTCAGCGAATGAAGCCTTTCTATTCTGTCGGTACCACGCTAAAACGGGGAAACTGTGGACTAGCTTAAAACTAGAAAACATACAAATGTACATATATATATATATATATATATATATATATATATATATATATATTTTTTTTTTTTTTTTTTTTTTTTTTTTTTTTTTTATACTTTGTCGCTGTCTCCCGCGTTTGCGAGGTAGCGCAAGGAAACAGACGAAAGAAATGGCCCAACCCCCATACACACGTACATACACACGTCCACACACGCAAATATACATACCTACACAGCTTTCCATGGTTTACCCCAGACGCTTCACATGCCTTGATTCAATCCACTGACAGCACGTCAACCCCTGTATACCACATCGCTCCAATTCACTCTATTTCTTGCCCTCCTTTCACCCTCCTGCATGTTCAGGCCCCGATCACACAAAATCTTTTTCACTCCATCTTTCCACCTCCAATTTGGTCTCCCTCTTCTCCTCGTTCCCTCCACCTCCGACACATATATTCTTTTGGTCAATCTTTCCTCACTCATTCTCTCCATGTGCCCGAACCATTTCAAAACACCCTCTTCTGCTCTCTCAACCACGCTCTTTTTATTTCCACACATCTCTCTTACCCTTACGTTACTTACTCGATCAAACCACCTCACACCACACATTGTCCTCAAACATCTCATTTCCAGCACATCCATCCTCCTGCGCACAACTCTATCCATAGCCCACGCCTCGCAACCATACAACATTGTTGGAACCACTATTCCTTCAAACATACCCATTTTTGCTTTCCGAGATAATGTTCTCGACTTCCACACATTTTTCAAGGCTCCCAAAATTTTCGCCCCCTCCCCCACCCTATGATCCACTTCCGCTTCCATGGTTCCATCCGCTGACAGATCCACTCCCAGATATCTAAAACACTTCACTTCCTCCAGTTTTTCTCCATTCAAACTCACCTCCCAATTGACTTGACCCTCAACCCTACTGTACCTAATAACCTTGCTCTTATTCACATTTACTCTTAACTTTCTTCTTCCACACACTTTACCAAACTCAGTCACCAGCTTCTGCAGTTTCTCACATGAATCAGCCACCAGCGCTGTATCATCAGCGAACAACAACTGACTCACTTCCCAAGCTCTCTCATCCCCAACAGACTTCATACTTGCCCCTCTTTCCAGGACTCTTGCATTTACCTCCCTAACAACCCCATCCATAAACAAATTAAACAACCATGGAGACATCACACACCCCTGCCGCAAACCTACATTCACTGAGAACCAATCACTTTCCTCTCTTCCTACACGTACACATGCCTTACATCCTCGATAAAAACTTTTCACTGCTTCTAACAACTTGCCTCCCACACCATATATTCTTAATACCTTCCACAGAGCATCTCTATCAACTCTATCATATGCCTTCTCCAGATCCATAAATGCTACATACAAATCCATTTGCTTTTCTAAGTATTTCTCACATACATTCTTCAAAGCAAACACCTGATCCACACATCCTCTACCACTTCTGAAACCGCACTGCTCTTCCCCAATCTGATGCTCTGTACATGCCTTCACCCTCTCAATCAATACCCTCCCATATAATTTACCAGGAATACTCAACAAACTTATACCTCTGTAATTTGAGCACTCACTCTTATCCCCTTTGCCTTTGTACAATGGCACTATGCACGCATTCCGCCAATCCTCAGGCACCTCACCATGAGTCATACATACATTAAATAACCTTACCAACCAGTCAACAATACAGTCACCCCCTTTTTTAATAAATTCCACTGCAATACCATCCAAACCTGCTGCCTTGCCGGCTTTCATCTTCCGCAAAGCTTTTACTACCTCTTCTCTGTTTACCAAATCATTTTCCCCAACCCTCTCACTTTGCACACCACCTCGACCAAAACACCCTATATCTGCCACTCTGTCATCAGACACATTCAACAAACCTTCAAAATACTCATTCCATCTCCTTCTCACATCACCACTACTTGTTATCACCTCCCCATTTACGCCCTTCACTGAAGTTCCCATTTGCTCCCTTGTCTTACGCACCCTATTTACCTCCTTCCAGAACATCTTTTTATTCTCCCTAAAATTTACTGATAGTCTCTCACCCCAACTCTCATTTGCCCTGGGGTGAAGAAGGTGGTGAGAGTAAGTGAGCTTGGGAAGGAGACCTGTGGTGGGAAGTACCAGGAGAGACTGTGTACAGAATGGAAAAAGGTGAGAACAATGGAAGTAAGGGGAGTGGGGGAGGAATGGGATGTATTTAGGGAATCAGTGATGGATTGCGCAAAAGATGCTTGTGGCATGAGAAGAGTGGGAGGTGGGCTGTTTAGAAAGGGTAGTGAGTGGTGGGATGAAGAAGTAAGAGTATTAGTGAAAGAGAAGAGAGAGGCATTTGGACGATTTTTGCAGGGAAAAAATGCAATTGAGTGGGAGAAGTATAAAAGAAAGAGACAGGAGGTCAAGAGAAAGGTGCAAGAGGTGAAAAAAAGGGCAAATATATATATATATATATATATATATATATATATATATATATATATATACTGATTCATACTTGATATCTCGATGGATGTGAACGAATGAAGCCATTTCTTCTGTTCCTGGCGCTACCTCGTTAACACTTATGAAAAAATTATGCATATATGGACATATATTTTATGCTCTGTCTCTTTCTTGCTACATCTTAATTCCATTCTCCATTCTCTTTCTACCTTCATCCATTCTCTTCTGTATGCACTACCTCCCTCTCTCTCTTTCCCCTCTCTCTCTCTCACCCACACTGCCACTCCCAACCTCGCCCTGGAAACGCATGCAGTCGACAACAAGAAACCCCACAACCTTCCGGCAGCGGCAACCTCCCCCCAAAAATTACACCGCAGTCATTTCAACCCGACGCGAAAATGAATCAAACTGAATTCCTGGACCGGGAGGGAAGTAAGTTAGCTCCACAATTATTTTGTTCCTGCCTCTGTGAATTCATTTTAGCCCGTGAACCGGCAGGGAATGCATTTCACATTACCAGAGAAAGTCGTGAGGGGGGGAGTCGAGGTTTCGCTTTTTTTTTTTTTTTCTTGACCTTTTGTGCTTAAGGAACCTAACGCCTTGAAAGGAGGTGTGGAGGTGAGGGAACATTAACTTTTTTTTTCCAAACGAGTACTGATGTATTGGATGGGTTTTATGCCCGTTTATGGACGACGAAGAAAGACAGACTCCCCGTTTTTTTTGACAACGAAGCAATATATAAATATATATATATATATATATATATATATATATATATATATATATATATATATATATTTTTTTTTTTTCTTTTGCTTTGTCGCTGTCTCACGCGTTTGCGAGGTAGCGCAAGAAAACAGACGAAAGAAATTGCCCAACCCACCCCCATACACATGTATATACATACACGTCCACACACGCAAACATACATACCTACACAGCTTTCCATGGTTTACCCCAGACGCTTCACATGCCCTGATTCAATTCACTGACAGCACGTCAACCCCGGTATACCACATCGATCCAATTCACTCTATTCCTTGCCCTCCTTTCACCCTCCTGCATGTTCAGGCCCCGATCACACAAAATCTTTTTCACTCCATCTTTCCACCTCCAATTTGGTCTCCCATTTCTCCTCGTTCCCTCCACCTCTGACACATATATCCTCTTGGTCAATCTTTCCTCACTCATTCTCTCAATGTGCCCAAACCATTTCAAAACACCCTCTTCTGCTCTCTCAACCACGTTCTTTTTATTTCCACACCTCTCTCTTACCCTTACGTTACTTACTCGATCAAACCACCTCACACCACACATTGTCCTCAAACATCTCATTTTCAGCACATCCACCCTCCTGCGCACAACTCTATCCATAGCCCACGCCTCGCAACCATACAAAATTGTTGGAACCACTATTCCTTCAAACATACCCATTTTTGCTTTCCGAGATAATGTTCTCGACTTCCACACATTCTTCAAGGCTCCCAGGATTTTCGCCCCCTCCCCCACCCTATGATACACTTCCGCTTTCATGGTTCCATCCGCTGCCAGAGACACTCCCAGATATCTAAAACACTTTACTTCCTCCAGTTTTTCTCCATTCAAACTTACCTCCCAATTGACTTGACCCTCAACCCTACTGTACCTAATAACCTTGCTCTTATTCACATTTACTCAACTTTCTTCTTTCACACACTTTACCAAACTCAGTCACCAGCTTCTGCAGTTTCTCACATGAATCAGCCACCAGCGCTGTATCATCAGCGAACAACAACTAACTCACTTCCCAAGCTCTCTCATCCACAACAGACTTCATACTTGCCCCTCTTTCCAAAACTCTTGCATTCACCTCCCTAACAACCCCATCCATAAACAAATTAAACAACCTATATATATATATATATATATATATATATATATATATATATATATATATTTTCTTTTTTTTTTTTTTCATACTTTGTCGCTGTCTCCCGCGTTTGCGAGGTAGCGCAAGGAAACAGACGAAAGAAATGGCCCAACCCCCCCCATACACATGTACATACGTCCACACACGCAAATATACATACCTACACAGCCTTCCATGGTTTACCCCAGACGCTTCACATGCCTAGATTCAATCCACTGACAGCACGTCAACCCCTGTATACCACATCGCTCCAATTCACTATTCCTTGCCCTCCTTTCACCCTCCTGCATGTTCAGGCCCCGATCACACAAAATCTTTTTCACTCCATCTTTCCACCTCCAATTTGGTCTCCCTCTTCTCCTCGTTCCCTCCACCTCCGACACATATATCCTCTTGGTCAATCTTTCCTCACTCATTCTCTCCATGTGCCCAAACCATTTCAAAACACCCTCTTCTGCTCTCTCAACCACGCTCTTTTTATTTCCACACATCTCTCTTACCCTTACGTTACTTACTCGATCAAACCACCTCACACCACACATTGTCCTCAAACATCTCATTTCCAGCACATCCATCCTCCTGCGCACATCTCTATCCATAGCCCACGCCTCGCAACCATACAACATTGTTGGAACCACTATTCCTTCAAACATACCCATTTTTGCTTTCCGAGATAATGTTCTCGACTTCCACACATTTTTCAAGGCTCCCAAAATTTTCGCCCCCTCCCCCACCCTATGATCCACTTCCGCTTCCATGGTTCCATCCGCTGACAGATCCACTCCCAGATATCTAAAACACTTCACTTCCTCCAGTTTTTCTCCATTCAAACTCACCTCCCAATTGACTTGACCCTTACCCCTACTGTACCTAATAACCTTGCTCTTATTCACATTTACTCTTAACTTTCTTCTTCCACACACTTTACCAAACTCAGTCACCAGCTTCTGCAGTTTCTCACATGAATCGGCCACCAGCGCTGTATCATCAGCGAACAACAACTGACTCACTTCCCAAGCTCTCTCATCCCCAACAGACTTCATACTTGCCCCTCTTTCCAGGACTCTTGCATTTACCTCCCTAACAACCCCATCCATAAACAAATTAAACAACCATGGAGACATCACACACCCCTGCCGCAAACCTACATTCACTGAGAACCACGAGTCCACAGGGAAAATGAAACGCGACAACTTCCCACGTGGACTTTCGTGTGATAATCAGATCAGGGGAGGTAAATATTTCTTTCTAGTATCTCCCCTGATGATGATATTACACGAAATTGCACTTGGGAACTTATCGCGCTTCATTTTCCCTGTGGACTCGGGAATATACTTGATCACGCGCAAAATTGTGATCCTCTCCAATACATATATATATATATATCACACACACACACAGGTATGTGTACAACTTTCAAACTCTTCCCTACTACTCTACAGTTTCATCCGGTTTGCCCTGTTCCCCGCTCGATATACAACACGCCTCTCACCTTGATTAAACTTCATCACCCTCGTACCCTGACAAGTTGTTCGACCCTTTACCCCACCCAACACCTTACAGTTCCTCACCATCTCTCATCACGGCCTCTCTCTCTCGCGCTAGTATTGCATGACCAAGCATATCAATGCGAGATCTCATTACCTCTGGGATGGTCATTGACAAAGTACGGTTGGGCGACATCCAAAGCATAGTCGGTGAAAGCGTGTCTCGTGTATGTCTGGGGAGCAAGATTATCGAGTCTGTGCAAGTCTGCCGAAGTGATGGTGTCTTAAGGTCGAGTCTTCTGGCATTTCAATCTCAATAAATCCTCCTTCACGATGAACAGCATCCCATAATCATGCCATCCATCCTCAGTTTCATTATCGACCAATCCATCTTTCCACCTCCCTAATGATATCAATTTGCTTCCTCAATTCTTACTAATCACCTATCATGCAGGAAGGTATGAGATGCTTTTGGAAAAATCCAAATAGATTGCCCTCATTCCTCTCTCCTTTGTATCATTTTGACGATTCTTCATGGAAATCTATTGGGTTAATGACGCGTAATCGTCCACCCCTTTATGAGATCTGTGTGTGTGTGTGTGTGTGTGTGTGTGTGTGTGTAAGAAAAGATACACACGTGCATGAAAAGTATCCAGCCGAGTGTATTGTATGCATGTGTATGTCTATGCATTTACGTGTTAATAACATTTGCATAATCATGAAACATTTCAGCATCCTTTATGAATATCCCCCACACCCACACGCGGACATAAAATGATTTTAAGAGAATAAAGATTATCGCTTGGTCCTCAACCTCCCCGCGTCCCCCTCCGAAGAAAATTAGATAAATAGAAATAATTATTTATCTGTCACCTCCATAAGACGTAAACGACTCGTTCTGTTGGTTTCCACACACGCAAGACAGTGTGGTTTTAAGGGATTATATATATATATATATATATATATATATATATATATATATATATATATATATATATATATATATATATATATATATCTTTTAAACTATTCGCCATTTCCCGCGTTAGCGAGGTGGCGTTAAGAACAGGACTGGGCATATATCTGGCAACTTCTCAAAGTGCCTGTAAGATTTCTTACTATGTCACATACCTGACCACGACCTATGAAGCATTATGTGCTATTATAATAAGATATATTTCTATATATTTTGAGCGCATCCCTAACGTCGACCAACCGAACGATTCTTCATTCCCCTACAGGCTGTTGAAGGCTGTAAACAGCGAGGGAGGAAGGATGTTATCTATCGAGTGACAGCAGCTGAAAGGGGATTTGTCAAGACTCTGTCATTGCCAAAGAACAAACTCCTGTGTGGAAAGGAATGTCACACATGGGGACCTTTTAACAAATTCTTGCGGCGATATTTCGAAAGTTCTCGCGTTACAGTACACGTCATGGTGACTATATTTTCTTTAAGGACTGGGGAAGAGGAGTGGTTTAGGAGATTCACTACTTAATGATGGTGGTGGAGGAGAGTTATTTGTCTTGGATAACTCCGCTGTAGTTTTGAGCTAAGCTTCTAAGCTTAGATGACTGGCAGGTCTTGGACAGCTGAAGCGTCCGGGGTAAACCATGGAAACGTCTGTGGGGCCTGGATGTGGATAGAGAGCAATGGCTTCGGTATATTACAAATGACAGCGAAAAAAATGGACGAGAGCGAATGCTGCCTTTGCTTCGTCTGTTCCTGGAGATACCCCGTAAACGTAGAAAAGGGCGATACAGTATGGAAAATGAGAAAAAAAAAAAAATAGAATTGTCTGAAGGTTTAACTATAAGACAGACTAAGACAACAAACTGGTTGGAGACTTTGCAACAATCGTCTGTGTGTGTGTGGATAGAGTACACAAAAGTATCGAACTGTGAAGCCAAGCACCAGACTCGCGCGCTAGCGTCAACAACAGCTGTCCACGGGGAAGGAGTCTCGTTTGGACCTCTCTCTCTCTCTCTCTCTCTCTCTCTCTCTCTCTCTCTCTCTCTCTCTCTCTCTCTCTCTCTCTCTCTCTCTCTCTCTCTCTCTCCCTCACCAGAATGCCACACTCAGTGTCCCGTAAAATGGTGCGTCTCTCCAGGCAAAACTGGACCTTGGAGAAGGTCGAGATAGTCATTCTTGAAGGTTTTGAGAAGAAAAAAAAAATGGTTTGGGGTCTGAGATTAGAACTGCGATTGGGAGGGAGTTTAATGGGAAATATCTGAGAAAGATAGGACTGGAAAAAAATTATCGCATTAATCTGAGGGATTTAAAAAAATGGCGAAGCTTAAAAAAAGATGTTTGGGGAGAGGTCATACCAAATTGTATATATATATATATATATATATATATATATATATATATATATATATATATATATATATATATTACAACGGAGACCAGAGATAAAGTAAGCCATTTGTGGGGTGGAGATAAAAACTGTATGAAAAATGAGCGAATTACTACTATATATAGTCGTATATACGTGTCATAAAACTGAACAGCAGTGGGTGGTATTACCTTGAAGACATACGAAATGGCAAGATACGACGAACAAGGACATTAAACATCACTAGGCCAAGGGGTAAACATATCGAGACTTAAGGGATTAGAAAATGAACATCGTCGAAGTTTAAAACAGTTCAAGGTAACGGCGTTTGACCATGGATCATCGAGGATTACAGAGGACACAAGACACTAATTGGAATCACTAAAAGGTGACGAGATCTGATGGGAAACGTATGGAGTCTGGGTATTAGCGAGGGGAGCGAAATTAGAAAAAAAAACAAGGTGGCAGAGGAGATGCTAAGACCGTGAGATCAGAGGTGATAAAATGATAGTCGATAAGGGATCTGATGGCTTATAATGACGGCAGGTTTGTGATGAATTTACGAGAAGGGTGAAGGTGAAAGAGAGGATTTGTGACTTTCTACATAAAGTGGGTTGAACATCTCAAGCTGAAATAAAGGCAAGCGATTGAAATTAGGTAGGACGAGGTTGAAAAGATGGAACAGGAAACGTAACAAACATAGCAATGAGTAGATTTTGAACAGTGATATTTCACTCACGCACACACACACACACTTTTGCATTATAAAACATTGTATGAATGGAATAAATTGCAAATGGGGACAGCATACAGAGGTTTAGAATGATAGAAAAAAAAAAAAAAAAAGAGTTCAAAAGACGAGGCCCCACGAATGTAGAACTCCCTCTCGTAA
The DNA here is from genome assembly GCF_036320965.1 of Panulirus ornatus. NCBI lineage: Eukaryota > Metazoa > Arthropoda > Malacostraca > Decapoda > Palinuridae > Panulirus > Panulirus ornatus. Next base: position 8,650,538 of record NC_092226.1, on the reverse strand, counting down.
CACATCCATTCACACACACACACACACACACACACACACACACACACGCGAGAGAGAAAAAGGTGCAAGGTGGAAAAAATCATTAGTGAAGAGATGTTGAACATAACGGTCATAACAGTCAAGGTTGAAACTTGATGCTCATTAACCTCCTTGTTTTCCAGACTCCGTCCACTGGACGACCTCGGGGGAGAAAACATGTGAAGGACGACCTTAATGATGACCACCACGACCACCACCACAGTACGAGTTCTAGATGCGTTAGGTTACGTCAAAAAGTCGATGGCCTTTCCGCCACAACAGGTGGTCATCCGAGACTGAGAAGGGATGGCTAATGCTCTCTGGATTTGCCTTTGTCCAATGAATGAGGACGAAGGATGCGACACTGGATGAGCGAGTGGAGTACCACTAGTCACCATGAAGTGTCTTGGGTCTCTTGTTGTTTTCGTTATTGTCCTTCATTAACCATATATTGTCCAATTGTTCGACCTTACCCACGTCGCTCCTCTTCGTCATATGCGTACGTTCCATTGTGCTTTCAGAACATCTTAACGATCACGCGTCTCTTTAGGCTCAATTATTATCTCACCATAATGGTACAGGGGAACCAATATTTACCAGATATTCTCAACTTTACATGTTTATGACATCAGAACGCGAGGAGGGAAGAAAAAAAAAAAGATTCATAATGAATCTAAAGCTAAATGTCTCCTTTTACAAGAATTCGGCTTCACCAGGAACTTCCCTCCTTTATCAAACCGCTTCAGTTATTGGATTACCAGTTAATTGGACTTCATTATTAGTGGCGCCTCAGATGGTGAATTGGCAGATGATTAGGAACCGAATCGGTTGTCTGGTCGAGAGATGTTTACTTCTTTTCTTTTGAGAACCGATTATCTAATCTTTTTTTTAGGTGGTTTAATTAGAGAGCTTTTTTTTTTTTTATTAAATGTCATTAGACCATTTAAAATAAACTAATTGAGCTTTGGAGGTCGTACTGAGTAGACTGACGAGGTGAATATCTTGAACAAGAGCAGTGATAAGGGCTTTTTTTTTATGCAGCTCCAATGATATGGAAAAAACATCAAGTAGGCAGAAAAAATGCTTTTGGGATGTGCTCTTGAAGTTTACGAGAGACTGTACTTTAAATGGCTTTAAGGTTTTAGATATGGATTTCAAATGGCTCTAAAGCTCTAGCAATAGACTTTAAATGACCCTAAAGTTCTAGAAGAAGAATCTTGACCCCAGATCTCTACAAATGTACTTTAGATGAACCCAAAAGCTCTGCAAATGTACTAGAAATTTATGAAGAAATAAAACTGAAGATAGGATTAGCGAGGGAGGAAAGTGATAAACTTGAAGTAAAAATTTCCAATCTAATTTCATTTCCCGATAGTAAAGAGAGAGAGAGAGAGAGAGAGAGAGAGAGAGAGAGAGAGAGAGAGAGAGAGAGAGAGAGAGAGAGAGAGAGAGCTTTTCAGTAGAAAAGGCGTTATGCAAGCATCGTAATCTCCTGTTCGGATACCATATTCCAACAGCTTATCAGGCCTGTGTGTGGGTGTGTGTCTCTACGGCCTTTTCCGAGCCAAAGGCCCGACCACATAAGTCGCTTAGGTTGTTAGTGTAAATTTTGTTACATTTCTATGAATAATTTTGCGCCTGTTAGTCAAGGGAATTTTATGAAAGGCATTTTCCCTAAGTTTCTGTTGAAGCTATTTTTACCACAATCTCTATCGTGACTTTGCTAATAAGTGACGTAAAAGTGCTTATACATACATATATATATATATATATATATATATATATATATATATATATATATATATATATATATATGCGTGTGTGTATACGTGTATGTATATTCTATCTGTGTGCGCGCGTTTCAACATCTCTATGGATACAGAAGCTGTGGTTCTCCTTTAGATAAGAATTTACCCTCCATAGAAATCAAATTGAAGTTCACCTTTATGGGTTTTCTTTGGAGAGGCAAAATCCAGCCTTCCGTCAACACGAACTTTTGATGCAAAGTGATATTTCAATCTATCAGGCAGGAGAGGTATGCTAACTTTCGACACACACACACACACACACACACACACACACACACACACCATTGCCTCTTTAATGGGATACATCCCGACACTTAATATTCGAGGTAATTAAAGGGCTATACAACAGAGCGGAGGGCAAGTAGAGACTACTTCCCACCGAGTCCAAAGGGAAATGGAACCTGTACGAACCTGCTCTATTTGACATAGGGAGGGAAGTCGTCTTTCTGGCCATTGGGCAAAACCCGTAGAGGAAATTGATCGGAAAACTGACAGATGTGGAGCCACGAAGATTTTCACTTCTACAATTTTTTTTTTTTCGTCCCCGCTCCCATTTCATTTTTTTTTCTTCTCTCGTTTATCTTATTACATAAAGTGAAGAAAACTTCTGCTTTTGTTTCTTTCTCTCCTTATTGTCTTTTCATTTGTCATCGTCTTGCAGAGGAGAATAATGGACTTAACCATGGGGTAAAGAATGTAATGAACCATTTGCCTCTCGTAATGTCTCTCTTTCGCGTACCTCTCTCTCTCTCTCTCTCTCTCTCTCTCTCTGATGCCCTACAAAACGAAGAGAACATACGCAAATCACTGACGTAAAACAAAGGCGGCAAGCCTTCAGTGAGCAAGGTAGTAACTCTGGAAATGAGAGATATGGGAAGCTGCTTTCTTTTTTTCTCCCTCTCTGTCCTTTGATTACAGAATAAATAAACAATTTTGGACATAAACGATTGTTGATCATAACACCTGGAGTAAGGGTAAAGCTTTACGAAAGAAATAAACAGGTTTTGATGCGATAAAACAATTTAGCAATGTTTTAAAACTCATGATAAAGATTTAACAGTGACGATATACAAATTGCAGAGAATCCAGTAGTATATAGATACGTCTTTCACAGGACAGATTGGCAAGGATCCTTCTACCAGACTCAAACAATGTGTGGACAAGATAAGGTTTCTAATACCTTGTCTATAGGTGTCAACCTAATTATACCTGACTGGAAGAATGCCTTCTTAATGAACTCTTGCAATTCACTTACGATTAGATCTAGTATTGAATCTTGCGTGTTATGACAATACAAAAGTATTGCAACATGAAAGTTAATGACATTTTCATGGTAGACAAGGTTAGGTAACATTTGCTTCGCTCGACCAAGTAACAATTTCATTACAGGCACAGTGACCGAATTCTACCAAATGTCATAGGTGACCAGAGATGCCAGGATACCAGTCACATGTATATATACTGTGAACCGAATTTTTGTACAATCTCTCTTGAAGATGTGAAATTACACGAAAGCAAGTGGGTCATGTTTCATTTTCTTCATGGCTATCAGCAATTATCATAATATATATATGTATATATATGTATATATGTATATATATATATATATATATATATATATATATATATATATATATATATATATATATACATATTATATATATATATATATATATATATATATATATATATATATATATATTGCAAAAGGTCATGGTTACAGCAGGTTATGTGTTCGTGTTCAAGCCGACGTCGCCTCTATAATTCATTGAATATCTCCAGGTCTGCAAAGATGGATTATGGCTACCATCGGGAGGAGCAACATATTTACATACACGTTAGTTATCAAAGTTCCAGGTACGCGTAGAACCTTCCAGGTGCACCTCAAACCTCTTAGTGACACCTAGAAGCTTCCAGAAGCACCTAAAATCTTCCAGAAATACCTAAAACTTGCTAGGACATTTTGAATCTTTGGAAAAGGTTCATCTTCTTAAAATCCTGTCTATAAAAGGGGTTGAAACATTTAAGAAAGGATCAAGAGAAGTGTTAGGGTTCATTTACGTATCGAGTCAAAGGATTTATCTACGAGGAAGAAGACGGTATCTTGCAGGACAAATTTATTTGCACATCGAGGAGGGCGCTTGATGATGAACATTGCCCTTAGAAGGGCGTGGCTTTGGGAACATCCTGGTTAGCGTTACTGACCATGAGTCAACATGGGTTAATCCAGGGGGGAGAAGGGGGTCGGATTTGCATGGGTTCGAATCTTGGGTGTGTTAAGTTACCGAATCCTGGGCGTGTTAGGAGGCCTACATCCAAGTGTTCTTCACACTTAGGCTGGTTGATAGACAAGTATACCTGGGTTAGGCTGGTGTGTGTGTACCTACATGGGAGTGAAGATAGGCACATACATACAAAGTTAAGATATGGGGCAGCACGAATGTAAAGGTTTCTCCACGTAGCACACAACTAAAGATGCTAATCATACATACACACGACACTCCTCCAGACCAAAATACTCCACGATACTTTCTCAGCTCTTTGTAGAACGCATTTGAAATGTCGAAAAGAGAAATCAAGGTTAATCAAAAAGCTTCCAATAGCAATTCAAAACGCGTAATGCATGGCTGAGAAGTTATATACGAGGCGATACAGAAAGTTACGACTGGAGGTAAATCAAAATGGTGAAAACCTTTGAAGCTTTTTTTTTTTAGTAGAAACTGAAGAAGAGTTTTGGGGAGAGAAATGTTTCGAGGATGTTGCAAAAGTGCAGACACGAGGATTAGTGGAGGAGATGCCAGAGATTACAAGGGTAGGAGGAGGTTAAAGGTCACTGGAGAAAAAGTTAAAGGACGCGAAATTTGAGTATCTTAAATGTCACTAGAGCAGAGGTGGTTAAACCGTTACTAGAAAAGTAAGTTAGCGGTCACTTGAGAGCAAGTTAAAAGAGTTCACCAGAGAAAAGTGGGTTAGAGGTCACTAGAGGGTAGAAGGCTAAGACCCAAGAAAATATCAGGTCAGAAGCCAAGAGAGCAAAGGACGTTTAAGGCCATTGTCGTTAAAGCCATACCCCCCCCCCCCCCGAAAACCTCTGAAATAATGCACTCTGAAGTCTCACTGGCCGATTTATAAAAGTGTAAATCTATCATATGCACAATGAAACAGACCCCCCACAATTCAGTTCCACCTCAATATGCTCAGTACTCATTACTGTCCAACTTACTCCCACCCAAACTACTACATAAATCGAGAATCTCCAATCAGAAATGAAAAAAGTTTGCCCCCTCCCCCGTGCGTTATACTTCAGTAACCTCTATTTACAGATCTACCTCTTAACAAACAGTACATTAATAACACACACACACACTTATACAACTCCATAAGTACCTTAAGAACTTTCCAACTCTGTTATAAACGCTAACCCAGCATATATATATCACATCAAAGGCACCAGTCATGGACAAAAGTCAACATATATATATATCTCTCAGATCCACCATGCACTGGCTGAGGGGGAACTCCTCCCTGTAATAACCGGGGACCTTAGATGTGACATACAAAATCCACAGACCAGAGAAGTGACCGGAAATATTCCCCAATATATCCTTTGAGGACTCGGACGGGAGGATGCTCACTGGCGCGTCCCGGAGCCCGGATGCGTGAGCGCCCTGCCTTACGTTCTCCAAATGGCCAATTTCCTGGTACATTGGCCTGGGTAGGAAGTGTAGGGCAAAATGCAGCCAGGCAAAGGCATCAGTGGTTAGCTGGTCAGAGATATGTGACCCAATGCGAGGACATGGCTGGCTCCCTCTCACCACACCACCACCTCGATCTGTCGTGGTGGGTCGGTTCATGGGATCTCCAGTGCTCTGCAATGACGTTAACATTTCGGCCAATGGATCAGCCAACGCTTTAGCATTCCCAGTCTATACTAAGTAATTCACAAGCGGCTTGGTGGACATCAATGATTCCTAGACCCTGCGTCAGTACGAACAAAATATAGTGTCAAATGCATTGAAAGTTCATAATGTTGAACAAATAGGTTCAGTGTACGAATATATTGGAAGAGAATCAAATAGCCCCTTTTCCTAGAAAAAAAAAAGAAAGAATTCAGGGACAACTTTTCCACAGCATATTCTCGAACGCTTTCCCTTAACTTGCGGACACACCCACAGACACAGACACTCCCAAGATCACCCGCAATGGCGTTCTATCTGTCTCGATCAATGGACAACATCTCCACACCATATCCTCGAACGCTTTCCCTTAACTTCCACACACACACACAGTGTGAGTTTCCCGAGATCACCCTGACCGTAAGGGCCCTAGCCTCCTCCTTCTCACATCATTTCCACTACCGTTCGAAACATCTCCCATGTGTGTGTGTGTGTGTGTGTGCTTGTATAATGGAAGTGAAATTGCAATTCTATCTACTCTTCGTCTCTGATCACATTTGGTGAGCAGGAATAAACAGTAAGAGTTTTGACGATGGTGCTTTAGACAGTAGATATAGTCTCGTTTCACAATTTACATTTTTTTGGCTCTGAAACCTATCATGTTTGCACTTGGTACCTTATGTAATGGCCTTTGTAGACGAGCTGCGAGTACAACTTTAGTTACAATTAACGAGTGAAGTGCTGAGACGATGTTAAGTTAGAAGAGAGGTAGATAGATAGAGAGCTGATCAGGGGTGATCGCCGTGTATCATCATCTTCAGGAGGGACTGAGCTCAGATGGGCAACACTAAGAGTACAATCCACCATGAATAGCGTGTCAGTAATTAAGGAAAGTTCAGCATCAGTGTATGTTAGTCTATCCTCCTTTTCCAAATCACACTTTGCTGTTGCTCACACAACAGGTCCTTGGAGTGAAGACTTTAGCCAAAACAAACCCTTCCTATGCTTGCTCCGGGACTGGTAAGGAAATCCAAGTACCATTTACAAATACCTTCCTTATTTTCCTTCAGAAAAAAAAGGAGATGAACCCACCTGAAAATTTTGGACGATTGACTTATCATCGCTCGTAAAAATATCACAAGTAAAAAATACACTTCGGTTTTTTTTTTTCCCTAGTTTTTGTAGCCACACCTAAAACTCACAATGTCTGCGAGAGCGAACACAGGAATAAAAAGAAATATACGTTTGTCGTCGTAAATCCCCCATGGGTCTCGTATCACAACACAGGATCGAGTAACTTTATACCAGTTAAGGAATATGGCCAAATATTTGTTTCTTCCAGCCAGTGCGCGTTTTTTTTTTTTTTTCTTTTTATGCTGGATCCAAGCCTCCGTCTCTCTCTCAGGATAAGACTTGGAAAACCAGGTAGTTGAAGCATAAATATATACAAAAATTGCACACAAATTGTACACAAGAGTCAGGTAAAACCACAAGGAAACGGGGAAATACGAAGTGTCATGCGCTCTCTTATTACATCGCCAGGACTGAACACAGAACCAGAATATGATGTACCAGCCACCGCCACTGGGCGAGGCCGAAGAATGAATTAAGTAACAGGCGAAGATATTAGGACACAGGTCACCCTCGACGACCTCGCTCGATTTTCTTTTTTTAATGCCAGTCGTGACGGCACGGGCAGATGACGCCTTACTCAAAGGTCATGCCATGAACGCTCTCTCTCTCTCTCTCTCTCTCTCTCTATATATATATATATATATATATATATATATGTATATATATTGGAAAGGATCACAATTTTGCGCGTGATAAAGATATTCCTACGAGTCCAAGGGGAAGATGAAATACCAAAAGTTCCCAAGTGCACTTTCGTGTAATAATCACATCAGGGGAGACACAAGAGAGAAATATAAAAGTCAGTTGATATACATCGAAGAGACGAAGCTAAGACGCCATTTGGTAAAACCAAATGGAGTCCTAGCTTCGTTTCTTCGATGTACATCAACTGACATACATTTCTCTCTTGTGTCTCCCCTGATGATGTGATTATTACACGAAAGTGCACTTGGGAACTTTTCGTGTTTCATTTTCCCCGTGGACTCAGGAATATATATATATATATATATATATATATATATATATATATATATATATATATATATATATATATACAAAGTGCATGTGAACATGCACCTTCACAGGACATACAATATCTACATGGATGTATTTCCGCGCCTTATATTACAATGACGAACACTCTGAATAAGTAGATCACATCAGGTCCTTTAAAACGTCCTCGAGAAAATGTTCAAGGCACCAGAAGGCACCATAAACCTCTGGTGTCTCCTCCCAGTAGCAAGAAAATAGTTCCTGGTTTCTTTACGCTATCCATGAAGTCCCAGGATCCTCACAGTTCTCAATAAAACTGAGGAGAGTTTTCTTTTATTCTTGCAAGTTATATTCCAAGTTCTCTCCTCTATTAATGTGGAATTTAATGGTACGTTATCTAGAATGTAAATACATATCTCAAGAGGCTCCCCATTTCATTTTTCTCTTATTCCTTCTTATAATACAAATGATTTTCATCCCTTTCCAAGAAAATGCGAAAAATGGATTTTCATTTCGTACATGTGTGGGTGTATTGCAAGGTCTCTATCACTGTTGATAAATTGGAAGTTGTTTTTTTTGATGTGTCGAACTGATGACATTATCTGACTAATCGACTAGTTAAGATGAAAGACACAGCTTATGATTTTAGTCGAGAAAAAATATATTTGGAATTGTAGATTCACAGGAAAATGTCTAAGGACTGTAAAGTCCATTAAGATATTTTATCTACAAAGCATGATTTATAAGTGTTCATACCTAAAAATCAAGCTGTATACATCTCATTGTATATATATATATATATGTATGAAAATGTCCCAGGACTACGTTGCGCTACTACCAATAGCAGGGAAATGTAGTCTATTCAAAGAGATGATCTTCGATGACACCGCTAAGGCGACTTTTCACTCGCGGTGTAACCTGTTAAGAGTCCGGCAAAACATATATATATATATATATATATATATATATATATATATATATATATATATATATATATATATATATATATATATGGCAAGAAGTCACAGCGGTGTGCGTGATCTAGCATATGGAGAAAACCGACGAAAAACACAAGTTCCTATGTGTACTTTCGTGTAATGATTACATCTTGTACCTCCTCCGAACATGTGATCATTGCACGAAAGTGCACTTGGGAAGTAATCATTTCATTATAGTGTTTTTTTTTTTGCATAATACTATATACATACATATATAGACATATATATATATATATATATATATATATATATATATATATATATATATATATATATATATATATATATATATAAAGTGAATGATTCCAAAGACGGCAGGGGTTGCACACGAAAAGGTTCTATGTTGTTGGTACTGCTGCCAGCACAACCTGGGTATTCAGGTTACGAGTGGCGACCGCAATTGCCTTCGTCACTGTAACTACCACCTGCCAGCTGGTAAGAGGACCCGTCCCGCCCCCGGATAATGACCAAACGGGGGAACTAGGGGGAGGATCTCTAACGGGGCTGGGGAGGCGTCATGTTGTTTGGCGGGAGCGATGCTTGCGTTTCCAGTTAGGTGTGGGGGAGAGGGAATTGATATGTTGGGAAAGGTTATTGGGTGGGGGTTTGTGCCCTTGTGACTATTTTGTTTTCGCTTGAAAGTGTTCGTGTATGTGTTCTCAAGTGCGTGTGTTCTTGTGGGTGTGCGCGTCCGTATCAATTTGTAATTAACTATTTGTAATGTAATGGCCGAAATTGTTCGCTCATAGAACCCTAAAACCTCTTGAACATTCGATTATCACAAGAGATCTTAATTCTAGGTATAATCTTTGCATTAACCATGTCCTCAGTCATTTCATTTATTCATCAACAATTCCTGTACTGTAAAAGTATATGTATGCGTTTATGTACGTGTGCGTATGTGTGCGTTTATGCATGTGTGCGTGTTTAATCACCTATTTGTTCCAAACGTGGCCGATCTCCAACTTCTGGTATCATACAGCTTTCTAAACATCGAAGCGAATGCGTGTGTTGAGAGATGGGTGGAGGAGAGGAAGCAAGAAAGAGTTGTTAACGTGTATCTGATAACCTAATTTTACATACGAGAAGTAGTTGTTTGCATACGTGTTGTGTATGTATGAATATATCCATCTCCACATATACGACTTTTTGTATGTACCGTACGAATATGTACTGACGTGTATGCATATGTACATCTTCGTAAATGAATGTGTGCTTATTGTACACGATCAACATTCGTTTAGCTGCATCGTATATTATATAGAGGATCGAACTCTGGACCATGTGTGTGACAGTCGGCTGGTTTAACCCGCACTGGCCAGGCGCACGACCAGCTTAATACACCAGCATATCGTCCGTAACCACCCACCAGATCTCGCAGATGCGTCACGTCTAATTTACGAGGTGACAATACCGCGCCCTCACACTCTGGACAAGGAAGAAAGGCTCCCAAAACACCACGTTGATGTGTTCATATCTTCAACTATGTAATATAGCCATATCTGATTTAGACCATTTACCTGGCTGTCACACAGATGGTCCGGGGTTCGACTCTGGAGGTATAGTGGTAAATGGTACACATCAGATATGTATATGTGGTTGTGATATATAAACATTACTATAGTGTCTCGAGAGTATCAAAAATACCTTCCCTCCTTGTCCAGAGCGTGAACTGCAGTAGGAACAAGCTAATACCATACATTCTCATCCCTTGTACCTTCTATACGAGGAATCCAATTCTATTTGGGAGCCTTGTACTCCTATCTCAAGTGCCTTCTATACGAGGAAACCAAATTCCATTCGGGAGAACAGAGCATGAAGTTCTTCTGCAGCAGAGACAATGAAAAAAAAAAAAATCTATACCAGGTGTTCTCCTACCTCATTTCAACGTGAAGAGAATACGTCTCCACCTGTGCTTGCCAGGTTGTTGATGCCAACCGTACGAGTGAAACAAGATCATCAAAACAAGAGATCATAAGGAACAAGAACTAACCGAAATGGAATATTAACAAGATCCTTTATAATGGTTTCTGGACGAAAGTATCATATCCAGAGAAGAATAAATCTTTCGTCTTATTCCCCAACACAGCATGAAAAAATTTGCTCTAGGATTGGATTTTCTTATTCGTGTAAATCTAATAATCATCGAAGTGAAAAATATTGAGTATGTAACGCAAAATCCACTAATAACGTCCTCTAGGACTTAAGAGTACTTACGGGTTGAATTTCAAGTGCCTAAGCCAGCGATGAAATTTTTAAGTGCAGCGACATGCCATGTAGGTGTCAGAAAGCCACTGAAAATCTCTGCATAGATACAAATATTCCTATTACATAATCATAAAACTAGTCAGTTCGTGAGTCTAATACAGTGGACTATAGATGTAAACTTTAGGGTCTTAAATGATAGTGAAACATGTGAAGGATTAACATCCTATGCTCGTATTAAATAAGCAAGACCTTAAACTCTAGACTGATTGCTAAGTACGCACCAGGACATTTTGAAGTCGGCTAGGATGGTTAATCTCTCTCTCCTTTATATATATATATATATATATATATATATATATATATATATATATATATATATATATATATATATATATATATATATATATGTGCCTAATATAAGTTATCCATTTTATATGATTCATACATATCCATATATGAAAATGTAAGGACCTGGTAGAGTTGAACAGAACAACTAACAGACAAAAATCAAATTACGACTTTCTACAGAAAACTAAACATGACTTTACTGCACTAACTATCCACAGTGACTATTACAAAAAAGCTAAATATGATCACTTTACTAAACTACTACGTCGACTATTACACAAAACTATGACTATCCTGCGATGAACACATTGACCGTATTACACAGAACTAAACGACTTTACTGAACTAAAAAAAAAAGATATCACTTATTTAACAAAACTAATGATACTTCACTGCACTAAAGGAGTAAACACTGAATTTACTTCACAAAACTTTTAATAACTAAACAGTTACTTCATCACACAAAACAGGATGACTTTTTTGCACGAAGTACCTATGCACACCGACTCGTATCTCACAAAACTGAACATGATTACTTTCCTGCACTAAACTATCCACAGTGACTTAATTGAACAAAACTTAAACATGACATCATTGCAGTCAACAGCTATCCACAGTAACTATCAAGATAACTGAACATGATTTTACTGCAATAAAGAACTAATCACCGACTATCACAAAATAACTAAACATCACTAAAAAATTAACAAAAAAAATTACAGCAATAAACAACGAAGCAAAGTTCCTTTTCTACACAAAACTACTACACCAGGTAACCACTAAATTATCAAACCGGTTACATTACACAACTAAAAATAACATTACACGAAACAAAGCGGATATAAAGAGTAAAGAGAAATACACACAAAACGGAATTGAAGTCGACGCATTTGCACAAAATTAACCTGAAAAGAAAAAATGTTGCAGGAAGGGAACGTAAACATTTGGTAAAATTACCATTTCAGATATCCACCTGTTTGTTATAGACCTGAAGGGTCGGAAAGGTTCAAAAGACATCAAGAACCATCGGAAAATACAATTTCAACCAAACGGAACCTAACCAAACTTAAACTAACTTAAAAAAAATTCGCTTTATGTCCGTAACGGCAATAAGTATCAAATATTTTCGACCGGTACAAATTTCTAACCAAATTATTTACTCAGCGTCTGTGTCTATAGTTCCAGATGGGAAGACTCTTTAAATGAATGACTGCTTCCTCACAGCTTGCCATAACAGGGGTGGGTTACCTCCCCCTCAGAACCGTCTGGGTTGGACGCGAGAAAATGGCTTTCACAAATTTCAGATCACCCAGAACTCCATCCACTAACCAGTTTTCGGTATCAAAAGATCAACGATTGACTACAATCTCTCCGAAAATCTTATTCAAATTTCTTGCCTTCTGTCCGTTTCTATAAGCCAATCTGCTGGCCAAGTTGACCACAACATTTCCCTTACCAGGAGACTGAACATTGTCCCCCCTACAACACCCTGCCGCTATTTCACCTCCATTATGATCTCCCGTTCTCACTCCCTTACACCCTAAACTCACTGACGAACGAGATCATAATAGCACAGAGGCATCGTCTCCATTACACACAATGTTCTCACTCCCTTACACCCTAAACTCACTGACGAACGAGATCATAATGGCACCGAGGCATCGTCTCCATTACACACAATATTCAAGAGAGGACTTACCTTTTCTCGTAACAGTTATCACAACGGAAGCTCCTTCTTCAACAGTGCCCGCAAACGACTCGGCCAACGGCCGTGATCAAGTTTGCCTCACTGAACGTTCACGTATTTTCAAACGCTCGATAGTCAATTTCAGATATGGCCTCGTCTTTTGCCATAATGTCTCCCTCAAAGTATATAGAATAAACAGCATCTCGATCAAACGCAGACAGAGCGAGGGGCCAGGTATATCGCTGTCTAATTAGTACAATCGACACGTCCGCATCACATCAACAGATCACTAATAATGAACTCTTACTAGGAAATTAGGATCCGACAATACTGTCCCGCGGGCTTGAAGCAAGTGTTTAAGAAATGGAACTCCGCTCATCTACGTGTAGTTTTTGAAGACGTGGGGTGAAAGCAGCGCCAGTGCCATCTCCTGGGCGAACTGGTAAGTTTGTAAAGGAGATCGTATAGATGTGGGCGAACTGGTAAATTGTAAAGGAAGAACGTATACAGAACTAGCTATGGTTACGTTAATTCATTTCTTATGTTATGGCACCTAGAAAACGTGCTGATGGTATCTTGTTGATGTGGAAAGCATCAAGGAATCGTTTGAATTGGATCGGTTTATTGGAATATGTTTAAGCTTTTTAACTTTTTTTTTTTTAAACATATATCTCTAATGGAACCAGTATCAAACTAAACGTAAATGCGTGTTATACGATTTCAGTCCTTCATGGACACAAGGATTGGTGAATGAATTGCTTATTATACAGAATTTCCTTAACGCTCGGAAAAGACATTCAACATTCCTTCATTTCTTATTCTTTATTTATTCATTTATATATTTATTCATTTTTTATTTTTTCATCTCTTTGGGAGAAGGAAATCAACAATCACATACCCTACTTAATAGCCCACTACACCACTGTTACACATGGGCCACCTTGTGCCAGTAATGGCACCCCGAGCACACACACACACACACACACACACACACACACACACACACTCAAACCTATGCCAGAGAATGGGCTTTGATTGACAAGGGAGGGGCTGTGCCAAGATTATATATTAGTCTTGGCAAATCTTCACAACCCTAGTTTGAATCCTAGGCACGTCAGTCGGCCCACACCCAACCCAGGTGGCTGGTCGATCACTTGTTACCTTGTGTACATACGAACACTGGAGTAAAGACATGGAATATTCATACAAGTTTAAGATACAGATCAACACGAGTGTACAACTCTTCCTCTAACAGACAAGTTGTAATCACACACATACTCATTATCCAGTTATCTGTGTCACATGAAATAGTTCAGTATTCCAACATGGCCTGGATTATAGGTTTGATAAATAAAAGAAGAATATTGTCTAAATCACCTTTATTTTGATATACAATTACTTAAATCTTATCGTTAACGGGAAAGCTATTCAAACTCGTCCTTGACACACAGACATACAGCCCCGAATAGTACAGGCACATGATGAACAAAAACAAAGAAGATATATTCAAGCCAAACATAAATGCAAGTATAGGAACTTGTAAACATAACAGTAAACACATGCAAATGGCTCTACCAATATAGCAAGAAAAAGAAAGTAAATGAATTCATGCAACATATTTACGATAGCAAACAAAGCAAAAAAAAAAAAAGATATCAAACATAAAATCAGGCAAACATAACAGGGAATGCATACAAATAACTTTACCCTCGCACACACACACACAAAAAAAAAACTATATAAATGATAAACTCATGAAAGTATATATATATATATATAAATATATATATATATATATATATATATATATATATATATATATATATATATATATATATATATATATATATATATATATATATACATATTGCAAAGGATCACAATTTTGCGCGTGATCAAGATATTCCTACGAGTCCACGGGGAAAATGGAACACGAAAAGTTCCCAAGTGCACTTTTGTGTAACAATCACATGTTTACCAAATGGCGTCCTAGCTTCGTCTCTTCGATTTATATCAAGTGACTGTTATATTTCTCTCTTGTGTCTCCCCAGATGATGTGATTATTACATGAAAGTGCACTTGGGAACTTTTCGTGTTTCATTTTCCCCGTCGACTCATAGGAATATATATATATATATATATATATATATATATATATATATATATATATATATATATATATATATATATATATATATATATATATATATATATATATATATAAGCACAAAATATATATATATATATATATATATATATATATATATATATATATATATATATATATATATATATATATATATATATATATATATATATATATGTAAGCAGAAAAAAAAATATATATATATATATATATATACATATATATATATTTTTTTTTTTCTTTCTTTTTTTTTGCTTTGTCGCTGTCTCCCGCGTTTGCGAGGTAGCACAAGGAAACAGACGAAAGAAATAGCGCAACCCACCCCCATACACATGTATATACATACGTCCACGCACGCAAATATACATACCTACACAGCTTTCCATGGTTTACCCCAGACGCTTCATATGCCCTGATTCAATCCACTGACAGCACGTCAACCCCGGTATACCACATCGATCCAATTCACTCTATTCCTTGCCCTCCTTTCACCCTCCTGCATGTTCAGGCCCCGATCACACAAAATCTTTTTTACTCCATCTTTCCACCTCCAATTTGGTCTCCCACTTCTCCTCGTTCCCTCCACCTCCGGCACATATATCCTCTTGGTCAATCTTTCCGCACTCATTCTCTCCATGTGCCCAAACCATTTCAAAACACCCTCTTCTGCTCTCTCAACCACGCTCTTTTTATTTCCACACATCTCTCTTACCCTTACGTTACTTACTCGATCAAACCACCTCACACCACACATTGTCCTCAAACATCTCATTTCCAGCACATCCATCCTCCTGCGCACATCTCTATCCATAGCCCACGCCTCGCAACCATACAACATTGTTGGAACCACTATTCCCTCAAACATACCCATTTTTGCTTTCCGAGATAATGTTCTCGACTTCCACACATTCTTCAAGGCTCCCAAGATTTTCGCCCCCTCCCCCACCCTATGATCCACTTCCGCTTCCATGGTTCCATCCGCTGCCAGATCCACTCCCAGATATCCAAAACACCCCACCTCCTCCAGCTTTTCTCCATTCAAACTTACCTCCCAATTGACTTGACCCTCAACCCTACTGTACCCAACAACCCTGCTCTTACTCACATTCACTCCTAACTTTCTTCTTTCACACACTTTACCAAACTCAGTCACCAGCTTCTGCAGTTTCTCACATGAATCAGCCACCAGCGCTGTATTATCAGCGAACAACAACTGACTCACTTCCCAAGCTCTCTCATCCCCAACAGACTTCATACTTGCCCCTCTTTCCAAAACTCTTGCATTCACCTCCCTAACAACCCCATCCATAAACAAATTAAACAACCATGGAGACATCACACACCCCTGCCGCAAACCTACATTCACTGAGAACCAATCACTTTCCTCTCTTCCGACACGTACACATGCCTTACATCCTCGATAAAAACTTTTCACTGCTTCTAGCAACTTGCCTCCCACACCATATATTCTTAATACCTTCCACAGAGCATCCCTATCAACTCTATCATATGCCTTCTCCAGATCCATAAATGCTACATACAAATCCATTTGCTTTTCTAAGTATTTCTCACATACATTCTTCAAAGCAAACACCTGATCCACACATCCTCTACCACTTCTGAAACCACACTGCTCTTCCCCAATCTGATGCTCTGTACATGCCTTCACCCTCTCAATCAATACCCTCCCATATAATTTACCAGGAATACTCAACAAACTTATACCTCTGTAATTTGAGCACTCACTCTTATCCCCTTTGCCTTTGTACAATGGCACTATGCACGCATTCCGCCAATCCTCAGGCACCTCACCATGAGTCATACATACA
This sequence comes from Panulirus ornatus, assembly GCF_036320965.1. Lineage (NCBI taxonomy): Eukaryota > Metazoa > Arthropoda > Malacostraca > Decapoda > Palinuridae > Panulirus > Panulirus ornatus. The sequence continues at coordinate 8,633,473 of NC_092226.1, read as the reverse complement.
TTAGATAACCTTAACAACCAGTCAATAATACAGTCACCCCCTTTTTTAATAAATTCCACTGCAGTACCATCCAAACCTGCTGCCTTGCTGGCTTTCATCCTCCGCAAAGCTTCCACTACCTCCTCTCCGTTTACCAAATCACCCTCCCTAACCCTCTCACTCTGCACACCACCTCGACCAAAGCACCCTATATCTGCCACTCTATCATCAAACACATTCAACAAACCTTCAAAATACTCACTCCATCTCCTTCTCACATCACCACCACCTGCGCCCTTCACCGAAGTTCCCATTTGCTCCCTTGTCTTACGCACCCTATCTACCTCCCTCCAGAACATCTTTTTATTCTCCCCAAAATTTAATGATACTCTCCCACCCCAACTATCATTTGCCCCCTCCCCCACCTCCTGCACCCCTCTCTTGACCCCCTGTCTCTTTCCCTTATACACCTCCCACTCAATTGCATTCTTTCCCTGCAAAAATCGTCCAAATGCCTCTCTCTTCTCTTTCAGTGTTGTAAATGGAAATGGTGAAGAGCTTGTAGATTTATGTGCTGAAAAAGGACTGGTGATTGGGAATACCTGGTTTAAAAAGCGAGATATACATAAATATACGTATGTAAGTAGGAGAAATGGCCAGAGAGCGTTATTGGATTACGTGTTAATTCACAGGCGCGCGAAAGAGAGACTATTGGATGTTAATGTGCTGAGAGGTGCAACTGGAGGGATGTCTGATCATTATCTTGTGGAGGCTAAGGTGAAGATTTGTATGGGTTTTCAGAAAAGAAGAGTGAATGTTGGGGCGAAGAGGGTGGTGAGAGTAAGTGAGCTTGGGAAGGAGACTTGTGTGAGGAAGTACCAGGAGAGACTGAGTACAGAATGGAAAAAGGTGAGAACAATGGAAGTAAGGGGAGTGGGGGAGGAATGGGATGTATTTAGGGAATGAGTGATGGATTGCGCAAAAGATGCTTGTGGCATGAGAAGAGTGGGAGGTGGGTTGATTGGAAAGGGTAGTGAGTGGTGGAATGAAGAAGTAAGATTATTAGTGATATATATATATATATATATATATATATATATATATATATATATATATATATATATATATATATATATATATATATATATATATATATATATATATAATTTTAATTTGTTTATGGATGGGGTTGTTAGGGAGGTAAATGCAAGAGTTTTGGAAAGAGGGGCAAGTATGAAGTCTGTTGGGGATGAGAGAGCTTGGGAAGTGAGTCAGTTGTTGTTCGCTGATGATACAGCGCTGGTGGCTGATTCATGTGAGAAACTGCAGAAGCTGGTGACTGAGTTTGGTAAAGTGTGTGGAAGAAGAAAGTTAAGGGTAAATGTGAATAAGAGCAAGGTTATTAGGTACAGTAGGGTTGAGGGTCAAGTCAATTGGGAGGTGAGTTTGAATGGAGAAAAACTGGAGGAAGTGAAGTGTTTTAGATATCTGGGAGTGGATCTGGCAGCGGATGGAACCATGGAAGCGGAAGTGGATCATAGGGTGGGGGAGGGGGCGAAAATTCTGGGGGCCTTGAAGAATGTGTGGAAGTCGAGAACATTATCTCGGAAAGCAAAAATGGGTATGTTTGAAGGAATAGTGGTTCCAACAATGTTATATGGTTGCGAGGCGTGGGCTATGGATAGAGTTGTGCGCAGGAGGATGGATGTGCTGGAAATGAGATGTTTGAGGACAATGTGTGGTGTGAGGTGGTTTGATCCAGTGAGTAACGTAAGGGTAAGAGAGATGTGTGGAAATAAAAAGAGCGTGGTTGAGAGAGCAGAAGAGGGTGTTTTGAAGTGGTTTGGGCACATGGAGAGGATGAGTGAGGAAAGATTGACCAAGATGATATATGTGTCGGAGGTGGAGGGAGCAAGGAGAAGAGGGAGACCAAATTGGAGGTGGAAAGATGGAATGAAAAAGATTTTGTGTGATCGGGGCCTGAACATGAAGGAGGGTGAAAGGAGGGCAAGGAATAGAGTGAATTGGAGCGATGTGGTATACCGGGGTTGACGTGCTGTCAGTGGATTGAATCAAGGCATGTGAAGCGTCTGGGGTAAACCATGGAAAGCTGTGTAGGTATGTATATTTGCGTGTGTGGACGTATGTATATACATGTGTATGGGGGTGGGTTGGGCCATTTCTTTCGTCTTTTTCCTTGCGCTACCTCGCAAACGCGGGAGACAGCGACAAAGTAAAAAAAAAAAAAAAAAAAAAAAAAAAAAAAATATATATATATATATATATATATATATATATATATATATATATATATATATATATATTCTCCAGCTGAAGGACTCGTTGTATTATCTGCCTGCATCCCTTACTACAATAATGGCAGTGCATTTTCATAAGCGTATCTGGTCTATTTCGACCAGATTACTAAAAATCACTGTCAGGGAAGGTCAGATGATGTCAACCTACCAGGAAGGTCAGATGATGTCATCCTACCAGGGAGGTCAGATGATGTCAACCTACCAGGGAGGTCAGATGATTTCAACATACTCTCTTGGTTTTCTACAAGTGTATTACCTAATTTCACTTTCATTAGACGATGTTTTTCAGAGATTCTGTTGATTTTCTCTAAATTGTATGACCGAATTTCACTCTGATGGAAACCGTATTTTCTGTGTTTATTACTCCTTCTTAATATCATTCTGTAAAGGTTATTGCTCTCAATAATGATCATTAGGTACTTCGTGTTGTTGCAAGTGATTACATGAAGTATGTATAACGTACATACATACATACATATACAAAGTTATTACCAGTGCGGATCTAAACTGATACATACATGCATACATACATACATATACAAAGTTATTACCAATGCGGAGCTAAACTGATACATACATACATACATACAAAGTTATTACCAATGCGGGGCTAAACTGATACAT